>NC_137652.1:33785228-33865228 GCF_963422515.1 Blennius ocellaris | reverse complement strand
AGAATATGGAACCCTCTAATAGAATTTGGAACCCTCTAATAGAATATGGAACCCTCTTATAGAATTTGGAACCCTCTAATAGAATATGGAACCCTCTTATAGAATTTGGAACCCTCTAATAGAATATGGAACCCTCTTATAGAATTTGGAACCCTCTAATAGAGAATATGAACCCTCTAATAGAATTTGGAACCCTCTAATAGAATATGGAACCCTCTTATAGAATTTGGAACCCTCTAATAGAATATGGAACCCTCTTATAGAATTTGGAACCCTCTAATAGAGAATATGAACCCCTCTTATAGAATATGGACCCCTCTTTTAGAATATGGACCCCTCTTATAGAATATGGAGCCCTCTAATAGAGAATATGGAACCCTCTAATAGAGAATATGGACCCCTCTTATAGAATATGGAGCCTTCTAATAGAGAATATGGAACCCTCTAATAGAGAATATGGACCCCTCTTATAGAATATGGAGCCCTCTAATAGATAATATGGACCCCTCTTATAGAATATGGAGCCCTCTAATAGAGAATATGGAGCCCTCTAATAGAATTTGGAACCCTCTAATAGAGAATATGGACCCATCTTATAGAATATGGAGCCCTCTAATAGATAATATGGACCCCTCTTATAGAATTTGGAACCCTCTAATAGAGAATATGGACCCATCTTATAGAATATGGAGCCCTCTAATAGAGAATATGGACCCCTCTTATAGAATATGGACCCCTCTTATAGAATATGGAGCCCTCTAATAGAGAATATGGAGCCCTCTTATAGAATTTGGAGCCCTCTTATAGAGAATATGGACCCCTCTTATAGAATATGGAGCCCTCTTTTAGAATTTGGAACCCTCTAATAGAGAATATGGACCCCTCTTATAGAATATGGACCCCTCTTATAGAATATGGAGCCCTCTAATAGAGAATATGGAACCCTCTTATAGAATTTGGAACCCTCTAATAGAGAATATGGACCCCTCTTATAGAATATGGAGCCCTCTTATAGATTATGGACCCCTCTTATAGAATATGGACCCCTCTTATAGAATATGGACCCCTCTTGTAGAATATGGACCCCTCTTATAGAATATGGAGCCCTCTTATAGAATATGGACCCCACTTATAGAATATGGAACCCTCTTATAGAATATGGAGCCCTCTAATAGAGAATATGGAGCCCTCTAATAGAGAATATGGAACCCTCTAATAGAATTTGGAACCCTCTATTAGAATATGGAACCCTCTTATAGAATTTGGAACCCTCTAATAGAATATGGAACCCTCTTATAGAATTTGGAACCCTCTAATAGAGAATATGAACCCCTCTTATAGAATATGGACCCCTCTTTTAGAATATGGACCCCTCTTATAGAATATGGAGCCCTCTAATAGAGAATATGGACCCCTCTTATAGAACATGGAGCCCTCTAATAGAGAATATGGAACCCTCTAATAGAGAATATGGACCCCTCTTATAGAATATGGAGCCCTCTAATAGAGAATATGGAACCCTCTAATAGAGAATATGGACCCCTCTTATAGAATATGGAGCCCTCTAGTAGAGAATATGGACCCCTCTTATAGAATATGGACCCCTCTTATAGAATATGGAGCCCTCTAATAGAGAATATGGACCCCTCTTATAGAATATGGAGCCCTCTAGTAGAGAATATGGACCCCTCTTATAGAATATGGACCCCTCTTATAGAATATGGAGCCCTCTAATAGAGAATATGGACCCCTCTTATAGAATATGGAGCCCTCTAATAGAGAATATGGACCCCTCTTATAGAATATGGACCCCTCTTATAGAATATGGAGCCCTCTAATAGATAATATGGACCCCTCTTATAGAATATGGAGCCCTCTAATAGAGAATATGGACCCCTCTTATAGAATTTGGAACCCTCTAATAGAGAATATGGACCCCTCTTATAGAATATGGAGCCCTCTAGTAGAGAATATGGACCCCTCTTATAGAATATGGACCCCTCTTATAGAATATGGAGCCCTCTAATAGAGAATATGGACCCCTCTTATAGAATATGGACCCCTCTTATAGAATATGGAGCCCTCTTATAGAGAATATGGACCCCTCTTATAGAATATGGAGCCCTCTTTTAGAATTTGGAACCCTCTAATAGAGAATATGGAGCCCTCTTATAGAATATGGAGCCCTCTTTTAGAATATGGAGCCCTCTTTTAGAATTTGGAACCCTCTAATAGAGAATATGGAACCCTCTAATAGAGAATATGGACCCCTCTTATAGAATATGGACCCCTCTTATAGAATATGGAGCCCTCTAATAATAATAATAATAATAATAATCTTTATTTCTATAGCACTTTTTATACATTAAGCAACACAAAGTGCTTCCACAAAAATTAAAAACAGTGCAAAGATAAAATAGATGAATAAAAAGCAGGTGAACACACACGCACACATGCAGACACACATCATAGGTGAAGACATGCCGAGTGATATGGAGACATGGCAGGACACCGAGGACTAAGGTGAGGAAAGGGACATATTTGGGCCGTCCACACTGGGGGCAGCACAACTTCCGACCATAGGGGGCGCCGCCCCACAGATCCCCCCCCAACCGGGCAGACAAGCCAATCCCACCGCATACGCGGGGGACCTGCCAGGTGCCCGGGCAGGGAAACCCATGGGACGGCTCCACCAGCGGCAAAAACCGGCCACCACCAGTGTAGCGCCCCCTAGAGGAACCACTGGAGATAAAAAAGAAAATTAGATAATTATCTGAAATAAATAAATAGAAGTAGATAAATACATTGATCAAATACATAACTATATACACACATACATGTATAAAATCAGTTAAAAGCCTGATTAAAAAGGTGAGTTTTTAACCCTTTTTTAAAAACCTCAATGGACTCTGCAGCCCTGAGGTTCCCCGGCAGGCTGTTCCACAAACGGGGGCCGGAGGAGCTGAACCAGCCTCCCCGGGGGTCTTGGTCCTCGTTTGAGGGACAATTAAAAGGCCGGTGCCGGAGGACCTCAGGGCCCGCGAGGGTTGATATGATAAAAGTAGTTCGGATAAATAAGAGGGTGCAAAACCATTAAGACACTTAAAAACTAGTAAAAGAAGCTTAAAATGGATCCTGAAGCCAACGGGGAGCCAATGCAGCGATTTTAAAATAGGCGTGATGTGGGCCCGCCCTCTGGTCCTTGTCAGCACTCGTGCGGCAGAGTTTTGTAGGAGTTGTAGTGGTGCTAAAGTTTTCTTGGGGAGACCAGAGAGCAGGGCGTTACAATAGTCAATTCGACAAGAGATAAAAGCATGCATTAGCACCTCCGCGTTTGCCTGAGAGAGAAATGGGCGGACTCTGGCTATATTCTTCAGATGATAAAAACCAGTCTTTGTGACATTTTTGATGTGTGAGATAAAATTAAGCTCAGAGTCAAAAGTTACGCCCAGGTTCTTTACAAATGAAGATGAGTTAAAATCTAGCAGTTTTGGTAAAAGTTTCTCTCTCTGGTGTTCAGGACCTACAACTAAAATCTCTGTCTTGTCCTGGTTGAGCTGGAGGAAATTTGCTGCCATCCATGACTTGATATCTAAAATACAGTTAAAAAGGGCATCAATCGGCCTTGAGTCATCAGGAGACACGGCCACATACAGCTGTGTGTCGTCAGCATAGCTGTGGAAGCTGACACCGTGTCTCCTGATGACATCCCCTAGTGGCAGCATGTATAAATTAAAAAGGATTGGGCCTAAGATCGACCCCTGGGGAACCCCATAGTGGATTTCATGGGTACCTGAGGAACGTGTATCCAAACTTACAAAGAAGCGTCGATCTGTGAGATAAGAACTGAACCAATTAAAAACATTACCAGAGAGGCCGACCAGATTTCTAAGTCTGTCAAGTAAAATGCAATGATCAATAGTGTCGAAAGCAGCGCTAAGATCCAATAAAATCAAGACTGTGAGTTGTTGGGAGTCTTGATTGTGCCTGATGTCATTTAAAATCTTTAAAAGGGCCGTCTGTGTGCTGTGGTTCTTCCTAAAACCAGATTGATGCTTCTCTAAAATGTTATTAGTAAGTAAAAATGTATTTAGTTGATTAAAAACTATTTTTTCTAAAATTTTGCTAAAAAATGGTAAGTTGGATACAGGGCGATAGTTATTAAGAACCTTGGGGTCTAAACTGCTCTTCTTCAGAAGGGGCCTCACCACCGCCGTTTTAAAGGCGGCGGGGAAAACACCCGTCTGAAGAGAGCAGTTGACCATGTATAAAAGCTGTTCCTCAAAGAACCCATAAAATGACTTAAAAAGTGAGGTAGGAATCGGATCTAAAAGGCAGGTTGTTGGTTTCACTTGGGAGAAAACTCGACCAAGTGTTCCTGCATCAACCAGAACAAAACAGTCCAGTGATTCCTCTGGTGAAGAACCAGTCCAGGTGAGTTAAAAGGTACAGTTTGTAAAGGTAAAAGACTGGATCTGATGTCATTTATTTTGCTTCTGAGGTGGTGGGCATAATCCTCGCAAAAGGAGGGAAAGGGGAGCGAGTTTTTATTAAAATTGGTGTTTGTTAAAAAGTCGAAGGTGGAGAAGAGGAGTTTGGGGTTATTTTTGTTGTCACTGATGAGTTTTGAGAAATATGAAAATCTTGAGTGTCTGACTATTCTATTGTAGGCTTTGAGGTGGGCCCGGAAAATGTGATAATGAACCATAAGTTTTGATTTTCTCCACCTCCGTTCGGCAATCCTGCAGTTTATTTTGTATTGGTGAGTTTCCCTGTTTTTCCATGGTGCTGGTGGTTTGGATTTGTTAAGGATTCTTGTAGTAATTGGAGCCACCAGGTCTAGAGTTGACTTTAATTTACTGTTAAAATCGTCAACAATAAAATCACATGGAGCGGGTAAAACCTCAGCTGGGATATTCTGCAAAATTTTAATAAAATTATCAGCCACCTCAGAAGTTATGTAGCGTTTCCTCACCGTTCTGACCGGGGCCTCCTGCTGCTTAAAACTGGTGACATTAAAAAACACACAAAAGTGGTCGGACACAGCCAGGTCAACAACAGAGGTCACACCAATGGTCAGGCCATAAGAAATGACCAGGTCCAGGGTGTGGCCTCTGTTGTGAGTCGGCTGTGTGACGTGTTGTTTAAAATCCAGACATTGGAGGAGAGTTAAAAATTCTCTGGACAATGAGTCCGAGTGGCTATCCATGTGTATGTTAAAATCACCAGTGATTAAAATTCGTTCAAATTTAGTGTGGATAATAGTTAAAAATTCAGAAAATTCAGCGATAAAACTGCTTGAATGATGGGGAGGCCTGTATATAATTAAAGAGAGGATGGGGGGACTGCAAAAAATAAAAGCGTGATATTCAAAGGACGTGAAGCTGTTAAAAGTCACTTTGGATGTGCAAAGTTTCTCTTTAGTGATGGACGCAGTTCCTCCTCCTCTCTTTCCATCCCTGATAGAGAATAAAAAGTTAAAATTGGGTGGGGAGGCCTCGGTAAGAACAACTGGTGCATCAGTGCCAAGCCATGTCTCAGTGAGGAGGAGGAGTCTAAGTTATTATCTAAAATCAAGTCATTAATGATAAAAGTTTTGTTTAAAAGAGAGCGGATATTTAAAACAGCCATTTTAATGTTGGTGCTGGGTGTGTGTTCAGTGTGACGATTTAAAGGAATGAGAGTTTGTGGTCTGCTAAAAGTCCTGGATTTGAAGGGTCTCCTGGTGGTGACTGTGGGAATGGGCTGGATGGTGTCCTGAGTTTCTGTGAGGAAGGGCGGGGAGTGGAGGGAGTGGGCGTGGCCTGCAGGGAGTCAATCACCTGGGGTTGATTGGACGGCGTTGTGGATGTTACCTGTTAAAACGGAGTTGCCCACCTCATTCGGATGGAGTCCATCATCCCGATAAAACACAGAGCGGTTCCAGAACAGGTTAAAATTGTCTATAAAATTAATCTTGAGCGCTGAGCAGGAGTCCCGGAGCCAAGAGTTCAACGCAAAAATTCTGGAATAGCGTTCGTCACTGTGGAAGTAAGTGGGGATGGGCCCGCTGATAAAAACTGACTTACCACAGCCATCCAGGTAAGAAAAAAGTTTTTTAAAATCTGCTTTGAGCTGCTAATAGAGAATATGGAACCCTCTTATATAATTTGGAACCCTCTAATAGAGAATATGGACCCCTCTTATAGAATATGGACCCCTCTTATAGAATATGGACCCCTCTTATAGAATTTGGAACCCTCTAATAGAGAATATGGACCCCTCTTATAGAATATGGACCTCTCTTATAGAATTTGGAACCCTCTAATAGAGAATATGGACCCCTCTTATAGAATATGGAGCCCTCTTTTAGAATTTGGAACCCTCTAATAGAGAATATGGACCCCTCTTATAGAATATGGACCCCTCTTATAGAATATGGAGCCCTCTAATAGAGAATGTGGAACCCTCTAATAGAGAATATGGACCCCTCTTATACAATTTGGAACCCTCTAATAGAGAATATTGACACCTCTTATAGAGAATATGGAGCCCTCTTATAGAATATGGACCCCTCTTATAGAATATGGACCCCTCTTATAGAATTTGGACCCCTCTTATAGAATTTGGAACCCTCTAATAGAGAATATGGACCCCTCTTATAGAATTTGGAACCCTCTAATAGAGAATATGGACCCCTCTTATAGAATATGGAGCCCTCTAATAGAGAATATGGAACCCTCTAATAGAGAATATGGAGCCCTCTAATAGAGAATATGGAACCCTCTAATAGAGAATATGGAACCCTCTTATAGAATTTGGAACCCTCTAATAGAGAATATGGACCCCTCTTATAGAATATGGAGCCCTCTAATAGAGAATATGGAACCCTCTAATAGAGAATATGGACCCCTCTTATAGAATATGGAACCCTCTTATAGAATATGGAGCCCTCTAATAGAGAGTATGGACCCCTCTTATAGAATTTGGACCCCTCTTATAGAATATGGACCCCTCTTATAGAATATGGACCCCTCTTATAGAATATGGAGCCCTCTAATAGAGAATATGGAACCCTCTTATAGAATTTGGAACCCTCTAATAGAGAATGTGGACCCCTCTTATAGAATATGGAGCCCTCTTATAGAATATGGAGCCCTCTAATAGAGAATATGGAACCCTCTTATAGAATTTGGAACCCTCTAATAGATAATATGGAACCCTCTAATAGAGAATATGGACCCCTCTTATAGAATATGGACCCCTCTTATAGAATATGGAACCCTCTAATAGAGAATATGGACCCCTCTAATAGATAATATGGAACCCTCTAATAGAGAATATGGACCCCTCTTATAGAATATGGAACCCTCTTATATAATTTGGAACCCTCTAATAGAGAATATGGACCCCTCTTATAGAATATGGAGCCCTCTAATAGAGAATATGGAACCCTCTAATAGAGAATATAGAACCCTCTTATAGAATTTGGAACCCTCTAATAGAGAATATGGACCCCTCTTATAGAATATGGAACCCTCTTATAGAATATGGAGCCCTCTAATAGAGAATATGGACCCCTCTAATAGATAATATGGAACCCTCTAATAGAGAATATGGACCCCTCTTATAGAATATGGAACCCTCTTATATAATTTGGAACCCTCTAATAGAGAATATGGACCCCTCTTATAGAATATGGAGCCCTCTAATAGAGAATATGGAACCCTCTAATAGAGAATATAGAACCCTCTTATAGAATTTGGAACCCTCTAATAGAGAATATGGAACCCTCTTATAGAATATGGAGCCCTCTAATAGAGAATATGGACCCCTCTTATAGAATTTTGGATCCCTCTTATAGAATATGGACCCCTCTTATAGAATATGGACCCCTCTTATAGAATATGGAGCCCTCTAATAGAGAATATGGAACCCTCTAATAGAGAATATGGACCCCTCTTATAGAATATGGAGCCCTCTAATAGATAATATGGACCCCTCTTATAGAATATGGAGCCCTCTAATAGAGAATATGGACCCCTCTTATAGAATTTGGAACCCTCTAATAGAGAATATGGACCCCTCTTATAGAATATGGAGCCCTCTAATAGAGAATATGGACCCCTCTTATAGAATATGGACCCCTCTTATATAATATGGAGCCCTCTAATAGAGAATATGGACCCCTCTTATAGAATTTGGAGCCCTCTTATAGAATATGGAGCCCTCTAATAGAGAATATGGAACCCTCTAATAGAGAATATGGACCCCTCTTATAGAATATGGAACCCTCTTATAGAATATGGAGCCCTCTAATAGAGAGTATGGACCCCTCTTATAGAATTTGGAACCCTGTAATAGAGAATATGGACCCCTCTTATAGAATATGGACCCCTCTTATAGAATATGGACCCCTCTTATAGAATATGGAGCCCTCTAATAGAGAATATGGAACCCTCTTATAGAATTTGGAACCCTCTAATAGAGAATATGGACCCCTCTTATAGAATATGGAGCCCTCTAATAGATAATATGGAACCCTCTAATAGAGAATATGGACCCCTCTTATAGAATATGGACCCCTCTTATAGAATATGGAACCCTCTAATAGAGAATATGGACCCCTCTAATAGATAATATGGAACCCTCTAATAGAGAATATGGACCCCTCTTATAGAATATGGAACCCTCTTATATAATTTGGAATCCTCTAATAGAGAATATGGACCCCTCTTATAGAATATGGAGCCCTCTAATAGAGAATATGGAACCCTCTAATAGAGAATATAGAACCCTCTTATAGAATTTGGAACCCTCTAATAGAGAATATGGACCCCTCTTATAGAATATGGAACCCTCTTATAGAATATGGAGCCCTCTAATAGAGAATATGGACCCCTCTTATAGAATTTTGGATCCCTCTTATAGAATATGGACCCCTCTTATAGAATATGGACCCCTCTTATAGAATATGGAGCCCTCTAATAGAGAATATGGAACCCTCTAATAGAGAATATGGACCCCTCTTATAGAATATGGAGCCCTCTAATAGATAATATGGACCCCTCTTATAGAATATGGAGCCCTCTAATAGAGAATATGGACCCCTCTTATAGAATTTGGAACCCTCTAATAGAGAATATGGACCCCTCTTATAGAATATGGAGCCCTCTAATAGAGAATATGGACCCCTCTTATAGAATATGGACCCCTCTTATAGAATATGGAGCCCTCTAATAGAGAATATGGACCCCTCTTATAGAATTTGGAGCCCTCTTATAGAGAATATGGACCCCTCTTATAGAATATGGAGCCCTCTTTTAGAATTTGGAACCCTCTAATAGAGAATATGGACCCCTCTTATAGAATATGGACTCCTCTTATATAATATGGAGCCCTCTAATAGAGAATATGGAACCCTCTTATAGAATTTGGAACCCTCTAATAGAGAATATGGACCCCTCTTATAGAATATGGAACCCTCTAATAGAGAGTATGGCACCCTCTAATAGAGAATATGGACCCCTCTTATAGAATATGAACCCCTCTTATAGAATATGGACCCCTCTTATAGAATTTGGAACCCTCTAATAGAGAATATGGACCCCTCTTATAGAATATGGACCCCTCTTATAGAATTAGGAACCCTCTAATAGAGAATATGGACCCCTCTTATAGAGAATATGGAGCCCTCTTATAGAATATGGACCCCTCTTATAGAATATGGACCCCTCTTATAGAATTTGGACCCCTCTTATAGAATTTGGAACCCTCTAATAGAGAATATGGGCCCCTCTTATAGAATATGGAGCCCTCTAATAGAGAATATGGAACCCTCTAATAGAGAATATGGAGCCCTCTAATAGAGAATATGGAACCCTCTAATAGAGAATATGGAACCCTCTTATATAATTTGGAACCCTCTAATTGAGAATATGGACCCCTCTTATAGAATATGGAGCCCTCTAATAGAGAATATGGAACCCTCTAATAGAGAATATGGACCCCTCTTATAGAATATGGAGCCCTCTAATAGAGAATATGGACCCCTCTTATAGAATATGGAGCCCTCTAATAGAGAATATGGAACCCTCTAATAGAGAATATGGACCCCTCTTATAGAATATGGAACCCTCTAATAGAGAATATGGAACCCTCTAATAGAGAATATGGACCCCTCTTATAGAATATGGACCCCTCTTATAGAATATGGAACCCTCTAATAGAGAATATGGACCCCTCTTATAGAATATGGAGCCCTCTAATAGAGAATATGGAACCCTCTAATAGAGAATATGGACCACTCTTATAGAATATGGAACCCTCTTATAGAATATGGAGCCCTCTAATAGAGAATATGGACCCCTCTTATAGAATATGGACCCCTCTTATAGAATATGGACCCCTCTTATAGAATATGGAGCCCTCTTATAGAATATGGAGCCCTCTAATAGAGAATATGGACCACTCTTATAGAATATGGAACCCTCTTATAGAATATGGAGCCCTCTAATAGAGAATATGGACCCCTCTTATAGAATATGGACCCCTCTTATAGAATATGGACCCCTCTTATAGAATATGGACCCCTCTTATAGAATATGGAGCCCTCTAATAGAGAATATGGAACCCTCTTATAGAATTTGGAACCCTCTAATAGAGAATATGGACCCCTCTTATAGAATATGGAGCCCTCTAATAGATAATATGGAACCCTCTAATAGAGAATATGGACCCCTCTTATAGAATATGGACCCCTCTTATAGAATATGGAACCCTCTAATAGAGAATATGGACCCCTCTAATAGATAATATGGACCCCTCTTATAGAATATGGAACCCTCTAATAGAGAATATGGACCCCTCTAATAGATAATATGGAACCCTCTAATAGAGAATATGGACCCCTCTTATAGAATATGGACCCCTCTTATAGAGAATATGGACCCCTCTTATAGAATATGGAGCCCTCTTTTAGAATTTGGAACCCTCTAATAGAGAATATGGACCCCTCTTATAGAATATGGACCCCTCTTATAGAATATGGAGCCCTCTAATAGAGAATATGGAACCCTCTTATAGAATTTGGAACCCTCTAATAGAGAATATGGACCCCTCTTATAGAATATGGAACCCTCTAATAGAGAGTATGGAACCCTCTAATAGAGAATATGGAACCCTCTTATAGAATATGGAACCCTCTAATAGAGAATATGGACCCCTCTTATAGAATATGGAACCCTCTAATAGAGAGTATGGAACCCTCTAATAGAGAATATGGAACCCTCTTATAGAATATGGAACCCTCTAATAGAGAATATGGACCCCTCTTATAGAATATGGAACCCTCTAATAGAGAATATGGACCCCTCTTATAGAATATGGAGCCCTCTAATAGAGAATATGGACCCCTCTTATAGAATATGGACCCCTCTTATAGAATATGGACCCCTCTTATAGAATATGGAGCCCTCTAATAGAGAATATGGAACCCTCTTATAGAATTTGGAACCCTCTAATAGAGAATATGGACCCCTCTTATAGAATATGGAGCCCTCTAATAGATAATATGGAACCCTCTAATAGAGAATATGGACCCCTCTTATAGAATATGGACCCCTCTTATAGAATATGGAACCCTCTAATAGAGAATATGGACCCCTCTAATAGATAATATGGACCCCTCTTATAGAATATGGAACCCTCTAATAGAGAATATGGACCCCTCTAATAGATAATATGGAACCCTCTAATAGAGAATATGGACCCCTCTTATAGAATATGGACCCCTCTTATAGAGAATATGGACCCCTCTTATAGAATATGGAGCCCTCTTTTAGAATTTGGAACCCTCTAATAGAGAATATGGACCCCTCTTATAGAATATGGACCCCTCTTATAGAATATGGAGCCCTCTAATAGAGAATATGGAACCCTCTTATAGAATTTGGAACCCTCTAATAGAGAATATGGACCCCTCTTATAGAATATGGAACCCTCTAATAGAGAGTATGGAACCCTCTAATAGAGAATATGGAACCCTCTTATAGAATATGGAACCCTCTAATAGAGAATATGGACCCCTCTTATAGAATTTGGAACCCTCTAATAGAGAATATGGACCCCTCTTATAGAATATGGACCCCTCTTATAGAATATGGAGCCCTCTAATAGAGAATATGGAACCCTCTTATAGAATTTGGAACCCTCTAATAGAGAATATGGACCCCTCTTATAGAATATGGAACCCTCTAATAGAGAGTATGGAACCCTCTAATAGAGAATATGGAACCCTCTTATAGAATATGGAACCCTCTAATAGAGAATATGGAACCCTCTTATAGAATATGGAACCCTCTAATAGAGAATATGGACCCCTCTTATAGAATAAGGACCCCTCTTATAGAATGTGGACCCCTCTTATAGAATTTGGAACCCTCTAATAGAGAATATGGACCCCTCTTATAGAATATGGACCCCTCTTATAGAATTTGGAACCCTCTAATAGATAATATGGAACCCTCTTATAGAATATGGACCCCTCTTATAGAATTTGGACCCCTCTTATATAATTTGGAACCCTCTAATAGAGAATATGGACCCCTCTTATAGAATATGGAACCCTCTAATAGAGAATATGGACCCCTCTTATAGAATTTGGACCCCTCTTATAGAATTTGGAACCCTCTTATAGAGAATATGGAGCCCTCTTATAGAATATGGACCCCTCTTATAGAATTTGGACCCCTCTTATATAATTTGGAACCCTCTAATAGAGAATATGGACCCCTCTTATAGAATTTGGAACCCTCTAATAGAGAATATGGACCCCTCTTATAGAATTTGGAACCCTCTAATAGAGAATATAGACCCCTCTTATAGAATATGGAGCCCTCTAATAGAGAATATGGAACCCTCTAATAGAGAATATGGAGCCCTCTAATAGAGAATATGGAACCCTCTAATAGAGAATATGGAACCCTCTTATAGAATTTGGAACCCTCTAATAGAGAATATGGACCCCTCTTATAGAATATGGAACCCTCTAATAGAGAATATGGAACCCTCTAATAGAGAATATGGACCCCTCTTATAGAATATGGACCCCTCTTATAGAATATGGACCCCTCTTATAGAATATGGAGCCCTCTAATAGAGAATATGGAACCCTCTTATAGAATTTGGAACCCTCTAATAGAGAATATGGACCCCTCTTATAGAATATGGAGCCCTCTAATAGATCATATGGAACCCTCTAATAGAGAATATGGACCCCTCTTATAGAATATGGACCCCTCTTATAGAATATGGAACCCTCTAATAGAGAATATGGACCCCTCTTATAGAATATGGAGCCCTCTAATAGATAATATGGAACCCTCTAATAGAGAATATGGACCCCTCTTATAGAATATGGACCCCTCTTATAGAATATGGAACCCTCTAATAGAGAATATGGACCCCTCTAATAGATAATATGGAACCCTCTAATAGAGAATATGGACCCCTCTTATAGAATATGGAACCCTCTTATAGAGAATATGGACTCCTCTTATAGAATATGGAGCCCTCTTTTAGAATTTGGAACCCTCTAATAGAGAATATAGACCCCTCTTATAGAATATGGACCCCTCTTATAGAATATGGGGCCCTCTAATAGAGAATATGGAACCCTCTTATAGAATTTGGAACCCTCTAATAGAGAATATGGACCCCTCTTATAGAATATGGAACCCTCTAATAGAGAGTATGGAACCCTCTAATAGAGAATATGGACCCCTCTTATAGAATATGGACCCCTCTTATAGAATGTGGACCCCTCTTATAGAATTTGGAACCCTCTTATAGAATATGGAGCCCTCTAATAGAGAATATGGAACCCTCTTATAGAATTTGGAACCCTCTAATAGAGAATATGGACCCCTCTTATAGAATATGGAACCCTCTAATAGAGAATATGGACCCCTCTTATAGAATATGGAGCCCTCTAATAGATAATATGGAACCCTCTAATAGAGAATATGGACCCCTCTTATAGAATATGGACCCCTCTTATAGAATATGGAACCCTCTAATAGAGAATATGGACCCCTCTAATAGATAATATGGAACCCTCTAATAGAGAATATGGACCCCTCTTATAGAATATGGAACCCTCTTATAGAGAATATGGACTCCTCTTATAGAATATGGAGCCCTCTTTTAGAATTTGGAACCCTCTAATAGAGAATATGGACCCCTCTTATAGAATATGGACCCCTCTTATAGAATATGGGGCCCTCTAATAGAGAATATGGAACCCTCTTATAGAATTTGGAACCCTCTAATAGAGAATATGGACCCCTCTTATAGAATATGGAACCCTCTAATAGAGAGTATGGAACCCTCTAATAGAGAATATGGACCCCTCTTATAGAATATGGACCCCTCTTATAGAATGTGGACCCCTCTTATAGAATTTGGAACCCTCTTATAGAATATGGAGCCCTCTAATAGAGAATATGGAACCCTCTTATAGAATTTGGAACCCTCTAATAGAGAATATGGACCCCTCTTATAGAATATGGAGCCCTCTAATAGATCATATGGAACCCTCTAATAGAGAATATGGACCCCTCTTATAGAATATGGACCCCTCTTATATAATATGGAACCCTCTAATAGAGAATATGGACCCCTCTTATAGAATATGGAGCCCTCTAATAGATAATATGGAACCCTCTAATAGAGAATATGGACCCCTCTTATAGAATATGGACCCCTCTTATAGAATATGGAACCCTCTAATAGAGAATATGGACCCCTCTAATAGATAATATGGAACCCTCTAATAGAGAATATGGACCCCTCTTATAGAATATGGAACCCTCTTATAGAGAATATGGACCCCTCTTATAGAATATGGAGCCCTCTTTTAGAATTTGGAACCCTCTAATAGAGAATATGGACCCCTCTTATAGAATATGGAGCCCTCTAATAGAGAATATGGAACCCTCTAATAGAGAATATGGACCCCTCTTATAGAATATGGACCCCTCTTATAGAATATGGAACCCTCTTATAGAGAATATGGACTCCTCTTATAGAATATGGAGCCCTCTTTTAGAATTTGGAACCCTCTAATAGAGAATATGGACCCCTCTTATAGAATATGGACCCCTCTTATAGAATATGGGGCCCTCTAATAGAGAATATGGAACCCTCTTATAGAATTTGGAACCCTCTAATAGAGAATATGGACCCCTCTTATAGAATATGGAACCCTCTAATAGAGAGTATGGAACCCTCTAATAGAGAATATGGACCCCTCTTATAGAATATGGACCCCTCTTATAGAATGTGGACCCCTCTTATAGAATTTGGAACCCTCTTATAGAATATGGAGCCCTCTAATAGAGAATATGGAACCCTCTTATAGAATTTGGAACCCTCTAATAGAGAATATGGACCCCTCTTATAGAATATGGAGCCCTCTAATAGATCATATGGAACCCTCTAATAGAGAATATGGACCCCTCTTATAGAATATGGACCCCTCTTATAGAATATGGAACCCTCTAATAGAGAATATGGACCCCTCTTATAGAATATGGAGCCCTCTAATAGATAATATGGAACCCTCTAATAGAGAATATGGACCCCTCTTATAGAATATGGACCCCTCTTATAGAATATGGAACCCTCTAATAGAGAATATGGACCCCTCTAATAGATAATATGGAACCCTCTAATAGAGAATATGGACCCCTCTTATAGAATATGGAACCCTCTTATAGAGAATATGGACCCCTCTTATAGAATATGGAGCCCTCTTTTAGAATTTGGAACCCTCTAATAGAGAATATGGACCCCTCTTATAGAATATGGAGCCCTCTTTTAGAATTTGGAACCCTCTAATAGAGAATATGGACCCCTCTTATAGAATATGGACCCCTCTTATAGAATTTGGAACCCTCTAATAGAGAATATGGACCCCTCTTATAGAATATGGAACCCTCTAATAGAGAGTATGGAACCCTCTAATAGAGAATATGGACCCCTCTTATAGAATATGGACCCCTCTTATAGAATGTGGACCCCTCTTATAGAATTTGGAACCCTCTAATAGAGAAAATGGACCCCTGTTATAGAATATGGACCCCTCTTATAGAATTTGGAACCCTCTAATAGAGAATATGGACCCCTCTTATAGAGAATATGGAGCCCTCTAATAGAGAATATGGACCCCTCTTATAGAATTTTGGATCCCTCTTATAGAATATGGACCCCTCTTATAGAATATGGACCACTCTTATAGAATCTGGACTCCTCTTATAGAATATGGACTCCTCTTATATAATTTGGACCCCTCTTATAGAATTTGTAACCCTCTAATAGAGAATATGGACCCCTCTTATAGAATTTGGAACCCTCTAATAGAGAATATGGACCCCTCTTATAGAATATGGAGCCCTCTAATAGAGAATATGGAACCCTCTAATAGAGAATATGGAGCCCTCTAATAGAGAATATGGAACCCTCTAATACAGTGGTTCCCAACCTTTTTTGACCAGTGTACCCCTTGAGCTGGTTTCCATGTGAAAAGTACCCCCTCTCTCGTGTGTGATTATTCGCCTTAATGTGTACTTATATTTAACCCTTTGTCTTTCTATCTATCCAACTGCTCATTTAAATAAAACAATGATTGTGAGTGTAAAAACATACCTTTTAATGAGACACTTGCGCTTGCTTGTCTTTCATAAGTCTTTCCTAATTCCTTTTTTCACTGGGCTCCCCTGTGCCTGCGTCCGAGGCGACGGTAGCAGTAGCGGTAGCTGGACGTTTACTCCTGCCTAGCCATGCATCCATGTTTACAGTCGGTATGCAGCTAGAGTTAGCTAGCTTCGCGAATCGTGCGCGCCCGCAGCAAGAACTTGAACCTTTTTTTTTTTTTTTTTTTTAAAGCGCGCCACTTTATAGTCTTTTCATATTATGTGCATTGTAGTGTTACAATCACTGTGGACGAACTGCTACTCATGGAAAATAAACGTATGGCCTTACTAAAATTCATGATATAATACAATATAATATAGTATAATTTTTTTTTGTGTGTGTGGATACTGTAGGCTACTTTATAATCTTTCTGCATACCCCCTGCAATACCCTCGCGTACCCCTAGGGGTCCGTGTACCCCCGGTTGGGAATCACTGCTCTAATAGAGAATATGGAACCCTCTTATAGAATTTGGAACCCTCTAATAGAGAATATGGACCCCTCTTATAGAATATGGAGCCCTCTAATAGAGAATATGGAACCCTCTAATAGAGAATATGGACCCCTCTTATAGAATATGGAACCCTCTTATAGAATATGGAGCCCTCTAATAGAGAATATGGACCCCTCTTATAGAATTTGGAACCCTCTAATAGAGAATATGGACCCCTCTTATAGAATATGGACCCCTCTTATAGAATATGGACCCCTCTTATAGAATATGGAGCCCTCTAATAGAGAATATGGAACCCTCTTATAGAATATGGAGCCCTCTAATAGATAATATGGAACCCTCTAATAGAGAATATGGACCCCTCTTATAGAATATGGAACCCTCTTATATAATTTGGAACCCTCTAATAGAGAATATGGACCCCTCTTATAGAATATGGAGCCCTCTAATAGAGAATATGGAACCCTCTAATAGACAATATGGACCCCTCTTATAGAATATGGAACCCTCTAATAGAGAATATGGACCCCTCTTATAGAATATGGAACCCTCTTATAGAATATGGAGCCCTCTAATAGAGAATATGGAACCCTCTAATAGAGAATATGGACCCCTCTTATAGAATATGGAACCCTCTTATAGAATATGGAGCCCTCTAATAGAGAATATGGACCCCTCTTATAGAATTTTGGATCCCTCTTATAGAATATGGAGCCCTCTAATAGAGAATATGGACCCCTCTTATAGAATATGGACCCCTCTTATAGAATATGGAGCCCTCTAATAGAGAATATGGACCCCTCTTATAGAATTTGGACCCCTCTTATAGAATATGGAGCCCTCTAATAGAGAATATGGAACCCTCTAATAGAGAATATGGACCCCTCTTATAGAATATGGAGCCCTCTAATAGAGAATATGGAACCCTCTAATAGAGAATATGGAACCCTCTTATATAATTTGGAACCCTCTAATAGAGAATATGGACCCCGCTTATAGAATATGGACCCCTCTTATAGAATTTGGAACCCTCTAATAGAGAATATGGACCCCTCTTATAGAGAATATGGAGCCCTCTTATAGAATATGGACCCCTCTTATAGAATTTGGACCCCTCTAATAGAGAATATGGACCCCTCTTATAGAATTTGGAACCCTCTAATAGAGAATATGGACCCCTCTTATAGAATATGGAGCCCTCTAATAGAGAATATGGAACCCTCTAATAGAGAATATGGAGCCCTCTAATAGAATATGGAACCCTCTTATAGAATATGGAGCCCTCTTATAGAATATGGAGCCCTCTAATAGAGAATATGGAACCCTCTTATAGAATTTGGAACCCTCTTATAGAATATGGAGCCCTTTAATAGAGAATATGGAACCCTCTAATAGAATATGGAGCCCTTTAATAGAGAATTTGGAACCCTCTTATAGAATATGGAGCCCTTTAATAGAGAATATGGACCCCTCTTATAGAATTTGGACCCCTCTTATAGAATATGGAGCCCTCTAATAGAGAATATGGAACCCTCTAATAGAGAATATGGAACCCTCTTATAGAATTTGGAACCCTCTAATAGAGAATATGGACCCCGCTTATAGAATATGGAGCCCTCTAATAGAGAATATGGACCCCTCTTATAAAATTTGGACCCCTCTAATAGAGAATATGGACCCCTCTTATAGAATATGGAGCCCTCTTATAGAATTTGGAACCCACTAATAGAGAATATGGACCCCTCTTATAGAATATGGAGCCCTCTTATAGAATTTGGAACCCTCTAATAGAGAATATGGACCCCTCTTATAGAATATGGACCCCTCTTATAGAAGATGGACCCCTCTAATAGATAATATGGAACCCTCTAATAGAGAATATGGACCCCTCTTATAGAATATGGACCCCTCTTATAGAATATGGAGCCCTCTAATAGAGAATATGGAGCCCTCTTATAGAATTTGGAGCCCTCTTATAGATAATATGGACCCCTCTTATAGAATATGGACCCCTCTTATAGAATATGGACCCCTCTAATAGATAATATGGAACCCTCTAATAGAGAATATGGACCCCTCTTATAGAATATGGACCCCTCTTATAGAATTTGGAACCCTCTTATAGAATATGGAGCCCTTTAATAGAGAATATGGACCCCTCTTATAGAATATGGAGCCCTCTAATAGAGAATATGGAACCCTCTAATAGAGAATATGGACCCCTCTTATAGAATATGGAGCCCTCTAATAGAGAATATGGAACCCTCTTATAGAATTTGGAACCCTCTAATAGAGAATATGGACCCCGCTTATAGAATTTGGAGCCCTCTAATAGAGAATATGGACCCCTCTTATAGAATTTGGACCCCTCTAATAGAGAATAGGGACCCCTCTTATAGAATATGGAGCCCTCTTATAGAATTTGGAACCCACTAATAGAGAATATGGACCCCTCTTATAGAATATGGATCCCTCTTATAGAATTTGGAACCCTCTAATAGAGAATATGGAGCCCTCTAATAGAATATGGAACCCTCTTATAGAATATGGAGCCCTCTTATAGAATATGGAGCCCTCTAATAGAGAATATGGAACCCTCTTATATAATTTGGAACCCTCTGATAGAATATGGAGCCCTTTAATAGAGAATATGGACCCCTCTTATAGAATTTGGAACCCTCTAATAGAGAATATGGACCCCTCTTATAGAATATGGACCCCTCTTATAGAATATGGACCCCTCTTATAGAATATGGAGCCCTCTAATAGAGAATATGGAACTCTCTTATAGAATTTGGAACCCTCTAATAGAGAATATGGACCCCTCTTATAGAATATGGAGCCCTCTAATAGATAATATGGAACCCTCTAATAGAGAATATGGACCCCTCTTATAGAATATGGACCCCTCTTATAGAATATGGAACCCTCTAATAGAGAATATGGACCCCTCTTATAGAATATGGAACCCTCTTATAGAATTTGGAACCCTCTAATAGAGAATATGGACCCCTCTTATAGAATATGGACCCCTCTTATAGAATATGGACCCCTCTTATAGAATATGGAGCCCTCTAATAGAGAATATGGAACCCTCTTATAGAATTTGGAACCCTCTAATAGAGAATATGGACCCCTCTTATAGAATATGGAGCCCTCTAATAGATAATATGGAACCCTCTAATAGAGAATATGGACCCCTCTTATAGAATATGGACCCCTCTTATAGAATATGGAACCCTCTAATAGAGAATATGGACCCCT
This sequence comes from Blennius ocellaris, assembly GCF_963422515.1. Classification (NCBI taxonomy): domain Eukaryota; kingdom Metazoa; phylum Chordata; class Actinopteri; order Blenniiformes; family Blenniidae; genus Blennius; species Blennius ocellaris. Next base: position 33,844,776 of record NC_137652.1, on the reverse strand, counting down.
CTTATAGAATATGGAACCCTCTTATAGAATTTGGAACCCTCTAATAGAGAATATGGACCCCTCTTATAGAATATGGAGCCCTCTAATAGAGAATATGGAACCCTCTAATAGAGAATATGGAACCCTCTTATAGAATTTGGAACCCTCTAATAGAGAATATGGACCCCTCTTATAGAATGCGGACCCCTCTTATAGAATATGGAGCCCTCTTATAGAATTTGGAACCCTCTAATAGAGAATATGGACCCCGCTTATAGAATATGGACCCCTCTTATAGAATATGGACCCCTCTAATAGATAATATGGAACCCTCTAATAGAGAATATGGACCCCTCTTATAGAATATGGACCCCTCTTATATAATATGGAGCCCTCTAATAGAGAATATGGAGCCCTCTTATAGAATTTGGAGCCCTCTTATAGAGAATATGGACCCCTCTTATAGAATATGGAGCCCTCTTTTAGAATTTGGAACCCTCTAATAGAGAATATGGACCCCTCTTATAGAATATGGACCCCTCTTATAGAATATGGAGCCCTCTAATAGAGAATATGGAACCCTCTTATAGAATTTGGAACCCTCTAATAGAGAATATGGACCCCTCTTATAGAATATGGAACCCTCTAATAGAGAGTATGGAACCCTCTAATAGAGAATATGGACCCCTCTTATAGAATATGGACCCCTCTTATAGAATATGGACCCCTCTTATAGAATTTGGAACCCTCTAATAGAGAATATGGACCCCTCTTATAGAATATGGACCCCTCTTATATAATTTGGAACCCTCTAATAGAGAATATGGACCCCTCTTATAGAGAATATGGAGCCCTCTTATAGAATATGGACCCCTCTTATAGAATTTGGACCCCTTATAGAATTTGGAACCCTCTAATAGAGAATATGGACCCCTCTTATAGAATTTGGAACCCTTTAATAGAGAATATGGACCCCTCTTATAGAATATGGAGCCCTCTAATAGAGAATATGGAACCCTCTAATAGAGAATATGGAACTCTCTAATAGAGAATATGGAACCCTCTTATAGAATTTGGAACCCTCTAATAGAGAATATGGACCCCTCTTATAGAATATGGAACCCTCTAATAGAGAATATGGAACCCTCTAATAGAGAATATGGACCCCTCTTATAGAATTTGGAACCCTCTAATAGAGAATATGGACCCCTCTTATAGAATATGGAACCCTCTAATAGAGAATATGGAACCCTCTAATAGAGAATATGGAGCCCTCTAATAGAATATGGAACCCTCTTATAGAATATGGAGCCCTCTTATAGAATATGGAGCCCTCTAATAGAGAATATGGAACCCTCTTATAGAATTTGGAACCCTCTTATATAATATGGAGCCCTTTAATAGAGAATATGGAGCCCTCTTATAGAATTTGGAACCCTCTAATAGAGAATATGGACCCCTCTTATAGAATATGGACCCCTCTTATAGAATATGGACCCCTCTTATAGAATATGGAGCCCTCTAATAGAGAATATGGAACCCTCTTATAGAATTTGGAACCCTCTAATAGAGAATATGGACCCCTCTTATAGAATATGGAGCCCTCTAATAGAGAATATGGACCCCTCTAATAGATAATATGGAACCCTCTAATAGAGAATATGGACCCCTCTTATAGAATATGGAGCCCTCTAATTGAGAATATGGAACCCTCTAATAGAGAATATGGACCCCTCTTATAGAATATGGAATCCTCTTATAGAATATGGAGCCCTCTAATAGAGAATATGGAACCCTCTAATAGAGAATATGGACCCCTCTTATAGACTATGGACCCCTCTTATAGAATATGGACCCCTCTTATAGAATATGGAGCCCTCTAATAGAGAATATGGAACCCTCTAATAGAGAATATGGACCCCTCTTATAGAATATGGACCCCTCTTATAGAATATGGAGCCCTCTAATAGAGAATATGGAGCCCTCTTATAGAATATGGAGCCCTCTAATAGAGAATATGGACCCCTCTTATAGAATTTGGACCCCTCTTATAGAACATGGAGCCCTCTAATAGAGAATATGGAACCCTCTAATAGAGAATATGGACCCCTCTTATAGAATATGGAGCTCTCTTATAGAATATGGAGCCCTCTAATAGAGATCTAGCTTATTAGAAATGATGACATCACGCAGACCCCCACATTGTCCAAATGGAACAATAATACTTTGTACTGTATCTTTTTCTGACCTTCTACTAACCTCAAATTGTCTTTTGAGAGAAAACATGCAAACATTCCTACATTTCATACTTTACTTGATTATTATAAAAAAACTTTTTTTTTTCATCAAACTTTACTTTGGTCCAGTAAAAACTGCATGATTACTGGACCAGTGTCCGGTAAAACATTTTGGCATAAACATGCGTTGTTTAAAACATGGTTAGTCATCCCGTTAGTTAACGTAACTGTCAAAGTTAACAGTGAGGTTGACGGCAGTGGTTAGAGTCCCTGATGCCGCTTAGCCCAAGGCTCCGCCTACTTTCAAGTCTCCGTGCTCCTGCGTTTTGTCTTAATCGTTGTGGTGGACAGCAGCGCAGTGTTTTAAGATAAGATAAGATCGCCTTTATTAATCTCACAGTGGATAAATTTACTTATGTGGTCTATCAAACTACCATCCAACATGACAAACTCTGCTGCTGCCAGGACATTAAAGTGGAACATCACAACTGAGCTGGACGGCATCATGTTGCCTCACCTTTTCATTTTGACCCGAGAGAAAGCTATAGAAAGTGGACTGCACGTAGCCCCGGAGTGGACAGAGAAAACAAAATAATGCATGGGAACGACATGATTTCATCTGAGACTCTTGTGGAGACGGAGGGAGAGTCTGTATGAGGCTGCGTTGCTCCACTAGGCGACGCTCAACAGAACTTCTTTATAATAAAGCAATACTTTTCGTTCTTCAGTAACTACTAAACAAACTACAAACTACTGTAGATGAAAGCTGGATTTTTAACCATAAAATGAGTCTTTTAATGGTTTCATGTGAAAGAGAACTTTAATCAGCGTGTTTATATAGGTTTCCATTCTAAACAATGTAGAGCTGCATTCTATCATTCTACACCTCCATTCCTCCTTCTATCATTCTACACCTCCATTCCTCCTCCTATCATTCTACACCTCCATTCCTCCTATCATTCTACACCTCCATTCCTCCTATCATTCTACACCTCCATTCCTCCTATCATTCTACACCTCCATTCCTCCTATCATTCTACACCTCCATTCCTCCTATCATTCTACACCTCCATTCCTCCTTCTATCATTCTACACCTCCATTCCTCCTATCATTCTACACCTCCATTCCTCCTTCTATCATTCTACACCTCCATTCCTCCTCCTATCATTCTACACCTCCATTCCTCCTATCATTCTACACCTCCATTCCTCCTATCATTCTACACCTCCATTCCTCCTATCATTCTACACCTCCATTCCTCCTATCATTCTACACCTCCATTCCTCCTTCTATCATTCTGCACCTCCATTCCTCCTTCTATCATTCTACACCTCCATTCCTCCTATCATTCTACACCTCCATTCCTCCTATCATTCTATACCTCCATTCCTCCTATCATTCTACACCTCCATTCCTCCTTCTATCATTCTACACCTCCATTCCTCCTTCTATCATTCTACACCTCCATTCCTCCTATCATTCTACACCTCCATTCCTCCTTCTATCATTCTACACCTCCATTCCTCCTATCATTCTACACCTCCATTCCTCCTATCATTCTACACCTCCATTCCTCCTATCATTCTACACCTCCATTCCTCCTATCATTCTACACCTCCATTCCTCCTTCTATCATTCTACACCTCCATTCCTCCTTCTATCATTCTACACCTCCATTCCTCCTCCTATCATTCTACACCTCCATTCCTCCTATCATTCTACACCTCCATTCCTCCTATCATTCTATACCTCCATTCCTCCTTCTATCATTCTACACCTCCATTCCTCCTTCTATCATTCTACACCTCCATTCCTCCTTCTATCATTCTACACCTCCATTCCTCCTTCTATCATTCTACACCTCCATTCCTCCTGATGCTGAAGCTTTTGATTCAGACAATCCAGAAATAAAGTGAAAGGAGCAGAAATCCACTATGTAATGACCACATGGTGAAAGATAAGCTCCCAGCTCATTGGTGTATGGTAAAGAGGGGATTTATGATTTGCAGCTGCTGAGAATTAGATTCTCTCTTTCTGGACCAAGGACAGTTTAATCTGTCTGTGTTTGACATGCTTTAGTTAGACCGAACCACTATCTAATGTCGTCCATATCGTTTGATCTCAAAGCTCCGTAGCAGCAAATAGGATGGAATGAAAGCAGCATTACTAATACTATTGTACTAATTATAATACTAATACTAATTAAAGCTGCAAGCAGCATTGGTCGGGACCTCGAGATTGCCCGTCGGGGGGGTGGCTATGAACGGTTCAAAATATTTGCTTAAATATAAAAAAAAAAAAAAAAAAAAATTAGTACTTTTATTTTGAAAAAACGGCATCGGAACCAGCTAATTAGCTAGTGATTTGTGATCGCAGCACCCCCATTAGGCTACCTACTAAATTTCGGCTCAATCGGACAATGTTTGCTCGCATGCTAACAGGTGTGCTAAACCGCAAGCTAGCCGAGCTGCCTGAAAATGTCTTTTGGGTACTCCCCAGATGGCCCCGATCCTGAATCTGGTCTTACTTCAATTCTAGTGTAAAAGACACAGCACTTATGGCACAATAAAGGTTTTTCAAAAACTTCCACCGACATGAATTATATGGCCTCAGGCCAGGCCTCCTACGGAGGTCAGTGTGTGACAAGAGACTGACCTGGTGGAGTGCCGGGCCTAGGAGGCCCGGCCTTTGTCGGCGTGAACGAAGGTGTGAATGATGCAGCATTAAAGCTTTTTCAAAAACTTCCACCGACTTCCATCGTACAAAGGTCAGTGTGGGACGATGGAGTGACCTGGTGGAGTGCCGGGCCTAGGAGGCCCGGCCTTTGTCGGCGTGAACGAAGGTGTGAATGATGCATCAATGAAGGTTTTTCACAAACTTTCACCGACATGAATTACATGTCTCAGGCCAGACCTCGTACAGGTTTTGCATGTCTTCATAACAGGACAACATGAGACATGAGAGTGAGGTCAGGTCACATGAGAGTAACCTGACCTGAGAATGACTGCTGAGGTCACTCTCAGGTCAAACTGCAGGATATGACAGGCTGTCAATCACACAGCAGTGATGAGCCTGAAGCTACAGGAAGCTGCCCATATATGGAGTGATGCACTGACCAATCACAGTGGAGAATTTCACAGCTGCGCCGAGCGCGGACACTCTGACGTCAGAGTGAGCCAGAGAGGATTATATTAGAAGATTTTGCAAACAACTGCTCTTAATCTATACTTATCGGGGGAGTATGTGGATAAAAATACCATACTTTTGTAGGAATTTTTGTCTTCTTTCACACTGTGTGGGTTTGGAAGCAGTCGGAGGTAAACTTTGGACACCAGGGTGCGCTGTTTGGCGACAACGCCGGATATCTCCCATCAGGATTCAATGTAAAAATGTAGAACGAAAAAAATGTTACTCTGTCGCTTTAACTCGTCATTCTGGGGATTTGTTTTGGAATTTTCCCCACATATGTTACATTCTCTTGTTCGGCAGGGTCTTGCGGTCGTGGCGATGCCCTCGGTTTGTGGCTGAGAGTCACGGTTTGCAAACAGTTAAGAGTAGTTCGGGGAGTTTAAAATCGTTGATTTTCGGTGAGAATTGTCCGTTTCCCCATGTTAATGGATGACAGGAGCCAAAAAGGCGATTAGGGGGTGGGGAGCTTGGACGGCTAATAAAAATTTAACTGGACTAGGTAAGAAAAATTCCCTCTAAATATTTGTAGTAAACAATCTCCTCTATTTTTGTATATCTCAGTTTAACCGATACGACCTTCGCCCTATGATGGTTTAGATTTTCCGTTTCAGCCTTTTTTTGCCTTTTTTGGGTGAACACCTTACATTGAAAGGCAAATAGCGGCCTTCCTGTTGGAGTTAGGTCAAAAGTTAGAGCGCGTGAGTCGTAGGGCTCGAGTAGACGAAGAAGTTTCGTATTCGCGACATTTCTCTACGACATTTTTACGGACCGTGGTGGGCGATTGCAATTTTCTAGGTGGCGCTAGAGAGCCATTTTTGGACTTTCCTGGAATGTTTTGACATGGTCACCAGCTCTATGCGATTTTTTACGAGTCTTCCAAATTTAGTGAGTTTTTGAGCGTGGCTAGGGGGTCAAATATGAGCGCAACGGAAAAGAAAAAAAATATATAATTAAAGCTGCAAGCAGCATTGGTCGGGACCTCGAGATTGCCCGTCGGGGGGGTGGCTATGAACGGTTAATTAAAAAAAATATTATTTAAGCAAAAAAAAAAAAAAAAAAAAATTAGTACTTTTATTTTGAAAATGCGGGGTCAAAACCAGCTAATTAGCTAGTGGTTTGTGACCGTAGCGCTCCCATTAGGCCACCTACCAAATTTCAGCTCAATCGGACAATGTTTGGTAGCATGCTAATGTGCATGCTATGCCGCAAGCTAGCGGATACACCTGAAAAGCTCAGTGTGGTACTCCCCAGGTTGCCCCGATCCCGAATCTGGTCTTACTTCAATTCTAGTGTGAATGACACTGCACTTATGGAACAATAAATGTTTTTCAAAAACTTCCACCGACATGAATTATATGGCCTCAGGCCAGGCCTCCTACGGAGGTCAATGTGGGACGATGGAGTGACCTGGTGGAGTGCCGGGCCTAGGAGGCCCGGCCTTTGTCGGCGTAAACGAAGGTGTGATTGATCCAGCAATAAAGGTTTTTCACAAACTCTCACCGACATGAATTACATGTCTCAGGCCAGACCTCGTACAGGTTTTGCATGTCCTCATGACAGGAGAACATGAGACATGAGAGTGAGGTCAGGTCACATGAGAGTAACCTGACCTGAGAATGACTGGTGAGGTCACTCTCAGGTCAAACTGCAGGATATGACAGGCTGTCAATCACACAGCAGTGATGAGCCTGAAGCTACAGGAAGCTGCCCATATATGGAGTGATGCACTGACCAATCACAGTGGAGAATTTCACAGCTGCGCCGAGCGCGGACACTCTGACGTCAGAGTGAGCCAGAGAGGATTATATTCAAAGATTTTGCGAACAACTGCTCTTAATCTATACTTATCGGGGGAGTATGTGGATAAAAGTACCATACTTTTGTAGGAATTTTTGTCGTCTTTAATACTGTGTGGGTTTGGAAGCAGTCAGAGGTAAACTTTGGACACCAGGGGGCGCTGTTTGGCGACAACGCCGGATATCTCCCATCAGGATTCAATGTAAAAATGTAGAACGAAAAAAATGTTACTCTGTCGCTTTAACTCGTCATTCTGGGGACTTGTTTTGGAATTTTCCCCACATATGTTACATCCTCTTGTTCAGCAGGGTCTCGCGGTAGTGGCGATGCCCTCGGTTTGTGGCTGAGAGTCACGGTTTGCAAACAGTTAAGAGTAGTTCGGGGAGTTTAAAATCGTTGATTTTCGGCGAGAATTGTCCGTTTCCCCATGTTAATGGATGACAGGAGCCAAAACGCCGATTAGGGGGTGGGGAGCTTGGACGGCTAATAAAAATTAAACTGGACTAGGTAAGAAAAATTCCCTCTAAATTATTGTAGTAAACAATCTCCTCTATTTTTGTATATCTCAATTTAACCGATACGACCTTCGCCCTATGATGGTTTAGATTTTCCGTTTCGGCCTTTTTCTCCCTTTTTTGGGCGAACACCTTACATTAAAAGGCAAATAGCGGCCTTCCTGTTGGAGTTAGGTCAAAAGTTAGAGCGCGTGAGTCGTAGGGCTCGAGTAGACGAACAAATTTCGTATTCGCGACATTTCTCTACGACATTCCTACGGACCGTGGCGGGTGATTTAATGTGTCTAGGTGGCGCTAGAGAGCCATTTTTGGATTTTCTCTGAATTTTATTACGTGAGATTGTGGAGTGCCACACTTTTGAGGAGTCTTCCAAATTTGGTGAGTTTTTGAGCGTGTTTAGGGGGTCAAAATGAGGGATTTATCCGCGAAATAAAGAATAATTAAAGCTGCAAGCAGCATTGGTCGGGACCTCGAGATTGCCCGTCGGGGGGGGTGGCTATGAACGGTTAATTAAAAAAAATATTATTTAAGCAAAAAAAAAAAAAAAAAAAAAATTTGTACTTTTATTTTGAAAAAACGGCGTCGGAACCAGCTAATTAGTTAGTGGTTTGTGACCGCAGCGCTCCCATTAGGCCACCTACCAAATTTCAGCTCAATCGGACCATGTTTGGTAGCATGCTAATGTGCATGCTATGCCGCAAGCTAGCGGATACACCTGAAAAGCTCAGTGTGGTACTCCCCAGGTTGCCCCGATCCCGAATCTGGTCTTACTTCAATTCTAGTGTGAATGACACTGCACTTATGGAACAATAAATGTTTTTCAAAAACTTCCACCGACATGAATTATATGGCCTCAGGCCAGGCCTCCTACGGAGGTCAATGTGGGACGATGGAGTGACCTGGTGGAGTGCCGGGCCTAGGAGGCCCGGCCTTTGTCGGCGTAAACGAAGGTGTGATTGATCCAGCAATAAAGGTTTTTCACAAACTCTCACCGACATGAATTACATGTCTCAGGCCAGACCTCGTACAGGTTTTGCATGTCCTCATGACAGGAGAACATGAGACATGAGAGTGAGGTCAGGTCACATGAGAGTAACCTGACCTGAGAATGACTGGTGAGGTCACTCTCAGGTCAAACTGCAGGATATGACAGGCTGTCAATCACACAGCAGTGATGAGCCTGAAGCTACAGGAAGCTGCCCATATATGGAGTGATGCACTGACCAATCACAGTGGAGAATTTCACAGCTGCGCCGAGCGCGGACACTCTGACGTCAGAGTGTGAGACAGGGAGGATTATATTAGAAGATTTTGCGAACAACTGCTCTTAATCTATACTTATCGGGGGAGTATGTGGACAAAAATACCATACTTTTGTAGGAATTTTTGTCCTCTTTAATACTGTCTGGGTTTGGAAGCAGTCAGAGGTAAACTTTGGACACCAGGGTGCGCTGTTTGGCGACAACGCCGGATATCTCCCATCAGGATTCAATGTAAAAATGTAGAATGAAAAAAATGTTACTCTGTCGCTTTAACTCGTCATTCTGGGGACTTGTTTTGGAATTTTCCTCACATATGTTACATCCTCTTGTTCGGCAGGGTCTCGCGGTAGTGGCGATGCCCTCGGTTTGTGGCTGAGAGTCACGGTTTGCAAACAGTTAAGAGTAGTTCGGGGAGTTAAAAATCGTTGATTTTGGGGGAGAATTTTCGGTTTCCCCATGTTAATGGATGACAGGAGCCAAAAAGGCGATTAGGGGGTGGGGAGCTTAGACGGCTAATAAAAATTAAACTGGACTAGGTAAGAAAAATTCCCTCTAAATATTTGTAGTAAACAATCTCCTCTATTTTTGTATATCTCAATTTAACCGATACGACCTTCGCCCTATGATGGTTTAGATTTTCCGTTTCTGCCTTTTTTTGCCTTTTTTGGATGAACACCTTACTTTGAAAGGCAAATACTGGGCTTCCTGTTGGAGTTAGGTCAAAAGTTAGAGCGCGTGAGTCGTAGGGCTCGAGTAGACGAACAAATTTCGTATTCGCTGTTTTTCTCTACGACATTCCTACGGACCGTGGCGGGCGATTGCAATTTTCTAGGTGGCGCTAGAGAGCCATTTTTGGATTTTCATGGAATGTTTTGACATGGTCACCGGCTCTATGCGATTTTTCACGAGCCATCCAAATTCGGTGAGTTTTTGAGCGTGTTTAGGGGGTCAAATATGACCGTAACGAGGAAAAAAATAAAAAAAGATTAAAGCTGCAAGCAGCATTGGTCGGGACCTCGAGATTGCCCGTCGGGGGGGTGGCTATGAACGGTTAATAAAAAAAAATATTATTTAAGCAAAAAAAAAAAAAAAAAAAAAAATAGTACTTTTATTTTGAAAAAACGGCATCGGAACCAGCTAATTAGCTAGTGATGTGTGACCGCAGCACCCCCATTAGGCAACCTACCAAATTTCAGCTCAATCGAACAATGTTTACTAGCATGCTAACGGGCATGCTATGCCGCAAGCTAGCGGATACACCTGAAAATCTCAGTGTGGTACTCCCCAGGTTGCCCCGATCCCAAATCTGGTCTTACTTCAATTCTAGTGTGAATTACACTGCACTTATGGAACAATAAAAGTTTTTCAAAAACTTCCACCGACATGAATTATATGGCCTCAGGCCAGGCCTCCTACGGAGGTCAGTGTGTGACATGAGACTGACCTGGTGGAGTGCCGGGCCTAGGAGGCCCGGCCTTTGTCGGCGTGAACGAAGGTGTGAATGATGCATCAATGAAGGTTTTTCACAAACTTCCACCGACATGAATTACATGTCTCAGGCCAGGTCTCATACAGGTTTTGCATGTCCTCATGACAGGAGAACATGAGACATGAGAGTGAGGTCAGGTCACATGAGAGTAACCTGACCTGAGAATGACTGGTGAGGTCACTCTCAGGTCAAACTGCAGGATATGACAGGCTGTCAATCACACAGCAGTGATGAGCCTGAAGCTACAGGAAGCTGCCCATATATGGAGTGATGCACTGACCAATCACAGTGGAGAATTTCACAGCTGCACCGAGCGCGGACACTCTGACGTCAGAGTGAGACAGGGAGGATTATATTCAAAGATTTTGCGAACAAGTGCTCTTAATCTATACTTATCGGGGGAGTATGTGGATAAAAATACCATACTTTTGTAGGAATTTTTGTCCTCTTTAAGACGGTGTACGCTTGGAAGCAGTCGGAGGTAAACTTTGGACACCAGGGGGCGCTGTTTGGCAGGAACGGCAGATTTGGCTCCATCCGCTATAGTGTTAAGATTTCGGACGAGAAAAATGTTACTGTGTCGCTTTAACTCGTCATTCTGGGGACTTGTTTTGGAATTTTCCCCACATATGTTACATCCTCTTGTTCGGCAGGGTCTCGTGAGCGTGGCGATGCCCTCGGTTTGTGGCTGAGAGTCACGGTTTGCAAGCAGTTAAGAGTAGTTCGGGGAGTTTAAAATCGTTGATTTTGTGGGAGAATTTTCGGTTTCCCCATGTTAATGGATGACAGGAGCCAAAAAGGCGATTAGTGGGTGGGGAGCTTGGACGGCTAATAAAAATTAAACTGGACTAGGTAAGAAAAATTCCCTCTAAATATTTGTAGTAAACAATCTCCTCCATTTTTGTATATCTCAATTTAACCGATACGACCTTCGCCCTATGATGGTTTAGATTTTCCGTTTCGGCCTTTTTTTGCCTTTTTTGGGCGAACACCTTACTTTGAAAGGCAAATAGCGGCCTTCCTGTTGGAGTTAGGTCAAAAGTTAGAGCGCGTGAGTCGTAGGGGTCGAGTAGACGAAGAAGTTTTGTATTCGCTGTTTTTCTCTACGACATTCCTACGGACCGTGGCGGGTGATTGCAATTTTCTAGGTGGCGCTAGAGAGCCATATTTGGATTTTTGGGGAATTTTTTGACGTGAGATTGTGGAGTGCCACACTTTTGACGAGTCTCCCAAATTTGGTGAGTTTTTGAGCGTGTTTAGGGGGTTCGGAGGGCCCGCACTTTTGGCGATGACGAAATCCAAAAGAGACCTGCCGTTGGCTGGGCCTAGGGCCCAGCCGTTGGCGAGGTCCCTAAATAATAAGAAGAAACATTCGAAATACAATATATAATTTCGCCACCAGGTAGTGGCCGACGCCCCCTTCGGGGGCGTCGGCCACTCTGAGGGGGTCAGGACAGCAACCGGAGGAGTGTGGGGCCTCCTGCGGAGGCCCCACACTTTTGGCGACGACGAAATCCAAAAGAGACCTGCCGTTGGCTGGGCTTAGGGCCCAGCCGTTGGCGAGGTCCCTAATAATAATAAAAAACATTCGAAAAACAATATACAATTTCGCCACCACGTCAGAGTGGCCGGGACCCCCTTCGGGGGCCCCGGCCACTCTGACAGGGTCATGAGAGTGTCCGAATGAGTGCGGGGCCTCCTGCGGAGGCCCCGCACTCATTCGGCGACGACGAATTCCAAAAGAGACCTGCCGTTGGCATGGGCCTAGGGCCCATGCCGTTGGCGAGGTCCCTAATTAAAGCTGCAAGCAGCATTGGTCGGGACCTCGAGATTGCCCGTCGGGGGGGTGGCTATGAACGGTTAATTAAAAAAAATATTATTTAAGCAAAAAAAAAAAAAAATAAAAAAATTGTACTTTTATTTTGAAAAAACGGCGTCAAAACCAGCTAATTAGCTAGTGATTTGTGATTGCAGCACCCCCATTAGGCTACCTACCAAATTTCGGCTCAATCGGACAATGCTTGCTCGCATGCTAACAGGCATGCTAAGCCGCAAGCTAGCCGAGCTGCCTGAAAATGTCTGTTGGGTACTCCTCAGATGGCCCCGATCCTGAATCTGGTCTTACTTCAATTGTAGTGTGAATGACACTGCACTTATGGAACAATAAAGGTTTTTCAAAAACTTCCACCGACATACATATGAGGGCCTCAGGCCAAGCCTCCAACAAAGGTCAGTGTGGGACATGAGACTGACCTGGTGGAGTGCCGGGCCTAGGAGGCCCGGCCTTTGTCGGCGGTGCACGGTGTGAATGACGCAGCACTTATCGAACATGAAAGGTCTTTCAAAAACTTCCACCGACATGAATTTGAGGGCCTCAGGCCAGGTCTCATACAGGTTTTGCATGTCCTCATGACAGGAGAACATGAGACATGAGAGTGAGGTCAGGTCACATGAGAGTAACCTGACCTGAGAATGACTGGTGAGGTCACTCTCAGGTCAAACTGCAGGATATGACAGGCTGTCAATCACACAGCAGTGATGAGCCTGAAGCTACAGGAAGCTGCCCATATATGGAGTGATGCACTGACCAATCACAGTGGAGAATTTCACAGCTGCACCGAGCGCGGACACTCTGACGTCAGAGTGAGCCAGAGAGGATTATATTCAAAGATTTTGCGAACAAGTGCTCTTAATCTATACTTATCGGGGGAGTATGTGGATAAAAATACCATACTTTTGTAGGAATTTTTGTCCTCTTTAAGACTGTGTACGCTTGGAAGCAGTCGGAGGTAAACTTTGGACACCAGGGTGCGCTGTTTGGCGACAACGCCGGATATCTCCCATCAGGATTCAATGTAAAAATGTAGAACGAAGAAAATGTTACTGTGTCGCTTTAACTCGTCATTCTGGGGACTTGTTTTGGAATTTTCCCCACATATGTTACATCCTCTTGTTCGGCAGGGTCTCGCGGTAGTGGCGATGCCCTCGGTTTGTGGCTGAGAGTCACGGTTTGCAAACAGTTAAGAGTAGTTCGGGGAGTTTAAAATCGTTGATTTTCGGCGAGAATTTTCGGTTTCCCCATGTTAATGGATGACAGGAGCCAAAAAGGCGATTAGGGGGTGGGGAGCTTGGACGGCTAATAAAAATTAAACTGGACTAGGTAAGAAAAATTCCCTCTAAATATTTGTAGTAAACAATCTCCTCTATTTTTGTATATCTCAATTTAACCGATACGACCTTCGCCCTATGATGGTTTAGATTTTCCGTTTCGGCCTTTTTTTGCCTTTTTTGGGTGAACACCTTACTTTGAAAGGCAAATAGCGGCCTTCCTGTTGGAGTTAGCTCAAAAGTTAGAGCGCGTGAGTCGTAGGGCTCGAGTAGACGAACAAATTTCGTATTCGCGACATTTGTCTACGACATTCCTACGGACAGTGGCGGGCGATTGAAATTTTCTAGGTGGCGCTAGAGAGCCATTTTTGGACTTTCATGGAATTTTTTGACATGGTCACCGGCTCTATGCGATTTTTCACGAGTCTGCCAAATTTGGTCACGTAGTTTTCATGTTTAGGGGGTCAAATATGAGCGCAACGAAAAAGAAAAAAAACAAAAAATATATAATAAGAAACATTCGAAAAACAATATAGAATTTCGCCACCAGGTAGTGGCCGACGCCCCCTTTGGGGGCGTCGGCCACTCTGAGAGGGTCAGGAGAGTAACCGGATGAGTGCGGGCCCTCCTTCGGAGGCCCCGCACTGTTGGCGACGACGAAATCCAAAAGAGACCTGCCGTTGGCTGGGCTTAGGGCCCAGCCGTTGGCGAGGTCCCTAATTAAAGCTGCAAGCAGCATTGGTCGGGACCTCGAGATTGCCCGTCGGGGGGGTGGCTATGAACGGTTCAAAATATTTGCTTAAATATTAAAAAAAAAAAAAAAAAAAATGATGACTTTTATTTTGAAAAAACTGCGTCAAAACCAGCTAATTAGCTAGTGATTTGTGATCGCAGCAACCCCATTAGGCTCCCTACCAAATTTCGGCTCAATCAGACAATGTTTCCTCGCATGCTAACAGGCATGCTAAGCCGCAAGCTAGCCGAGCTGCCTGAAAATGTCTGTTGGGTGCTCCCCAGATGGCCCCGATCCTGAATCTGGTCTTACTTCAATTCTAGTGTAAAAGACACAGCACTTATGGCACAATAAAGGTTTTTCAAAAACTTCCACCGACATGAATTACATGGCCTCAGGCCAATCCTCCTACAGAGGTCAGTGTGGGACATGAGAGTGACCTGGTGGAGTGCCGGGCCTAGGAGGCCCGGCCTTTGTCGGCGTGAACGAAGGTGTGAATGATGCAGCATTAAAGCTTTTTCAAAAACTTCCACCGACTTCCATCGTACAAAGGTCAGTGTGGGACGATGGAGTGACCTGGTGGAGTGCCGGGCCTAGGAGGCCCGGCCTTTGTCGGCGTGAACGAAGGTGTGAATGATGCATCAATGAAGGTTTTTCACAAACTTTCACCGACATGAATTACATGTCTCAGGCCAGACCTCGTACAGGTTTTGCATGTCCTCATGACAGGAGAACATGAGACACGAGAGTGAGGTCAGGTCACATGAGAGTAACCTGACCTGAGAATGACTGGTGAGGTCACTCTCAGGTCAAACTGCAGGATATGACAGGCTGTCAATCACACAGCAGTGATGAGCCTGAAGCTACAGGAAGCTGCCCATATATGGAGTGATGCACTGACCAATCACAGTGGAGAATTTCACAGCTGCGCCGAGCGCGGACACTCTGACGTCAGAGTGAGCCAGAGAGGATTATATTAGAAGATTTTGCAAACAACTGCTCTTAATCTATACTTATCGGGGGAGTATGTGGACAAAAATACCATACTTTTGTAGGAATTTTTGTCGTCTTTAAGATTGTGTACGCTTGGAAGCAGTCAGAGGTAAACTTTGGACACCAGGGGGCGCTGTTTGGCAGGAACGGCAGATTTGGCTCCATCCGCTATAGTGTTAAGATTTCGGACGAGAAAAATGTTACTGTGTCGCTTTAACTCGTCATTCTGGGGACTTGTTTTGGAATTTTCCCCACATCTGTTACATCCTCTTGTTCGGCAGAGTCTCGCGGGCGTGGCGATGCCCTCGGTTTGTGGCTGAGAGTCACGGTTTGCAAACAGTTAAGAGTAGTTCGGGGAGTTTAAAATCGTTGATTTTGGGGGCGAATTTTCCGTTTCCCCATGTTAATGGATGACAGGAGCCAAAAAGGCGATTAGGGGGTGGGGAGCTTTGACGGCTAATAAAAATTAAACTGGACTAGGTAAGAAAATTTCCCTCTAGAGTTCAGTAGTAAACAATCTCCTCTATTTTTGTACATCTCAATTTAACCGATGCGACCTTCGCCCTATGAGGAGTTAAATTTTCCGTTTCTGCCTTTTTTTCCCTTTTTTGGGCGAACACCTTACATTGAAAGGCAAATAGCCGGCTTCCTGTTGGAGTTAGGCCAAAAGTTAGAGCGCGTGAGTCGTAGGGCTCGAGTAGACGAATAAATTTCATATTCGCGACATTTCTCTACGACATTCCTACGGACCGTGGCGGGCGATTGCAATTTTCTAGGTGGCGCTAGAGAGCCATTTTTGGATTTTCATGGAATGTTTTGACATGGTCACCGGCTCTATGCGATTTTTCACGAGCCTTCCAAATTTGGTGAGTTTTTGAGCGTGTTTAGGGGGTCAAATATGACCGTAACGAGGAAAAAAATAAAATTAAAGCTGCAAGCAGCATTGGTCGGGACCTCGAGATTGCCCGTCGGGGGGGTGGCTATGAACGGTTAATTAAAAAAAAGATTATTTAAGCAAAAAAAAAAAAAAAAAAAATTGTACTTTTATTTTGAAAAAACGGCGTCGGAACCAGCTAACTAGCTAGTGATTTGTGACCGCAGCACCCCCATTAGGCCACCTACCAAATTTCAGCTCAATCGAACAATGTTTACTAGCATGCTAACGGGCATGCTATGCCGCAAGCTAGCGGATACACCTGAAAATCTCAGTGTGGTACTCCCCAGGATGCCCCGATCCCAAATCTGGTCTTACTTCAATTCTAGTGGGAATGACGCTGCACTTATGGAACAATAAAGGTTTTTCAAAAACTTCCACCGACATGAATTATATGGCCTCAGGCCAGGCCTCCTACGGAGGTCAGTGTGTGACATGAGACTGACCTGGTGGAGTGCCGGGCCTAGGAGGCCCGGCCTTTGTCGGCGTGAACGAAGGTGTGAATGATGCATCAATAAAGGTTTTTCACAAACTTTCACCGACATGAATTACATGTCTCAGGCCAGACCTCGTACAGGTTTTGCATGTCCTCATGACAGGAGAACATGAGACATGAGAGTGAGGTCAGGTCACATGAGAGTAACCTGACCTGAGAATGACTGGTGAGGTCACTCTCAGGTCAAACTGCAGGGTATGACAGGCTGTCAATCACACAGCAGTGATGAGCCTGAAGCTACAGGAAGCTGCCCATATATGGAGTGATGCACTGACCAATCACAGTGGAGAATTTCACAGCTGCGCCGAGCGCGGACACTCTGACGTCAGAGTGAGCCAGAGAGGATTATATTCAAAGATTTTGCGAACAAGTGCTCTTAATCTATACTTATCGGGGGAGTATGTGGATAAAAATACCATACTTTTGTAGGAATTTTTGTCCTCTTTAAGACGGTGTACGCTTGGAAGCAGTCGGAGGTAAACTTTGGACACCAGGGTGCGCTGTTTGGCGACAACGCCGGATATCTCCCATCAGGATTCAATGTAAAAATGTAGAACGAAGAAAATGTTACTGTGTCGCTTTAACTCGTCATTCTGGGGACTTGTTTTGGAATTTTCCCCACATATGTTACATCCTCTTGTTCGGCAGGGTCTCGTGGGCGTGGCGATGCCCTCGGTTTGTGGCTGAGAGTCACGGTTTGCAAACAGTTAAGAGTAGTTCGGGGAGTTTAAAATCGTTGATTTTCGGCGAGAATTTTCCGTTTCCCCATGTTAATGGATGACAGGAGCCAAAAAGGCGATTAGGGGGTGGGGAGCTTGGACGGCTAATAAAAATTAAACTGGACTAGGTAAGAAAAATTCCCTCTAAATTATTGTAGTAAACAATCTCCTCTATTTTTGTATATCTCAATTTAACCGATACGACCTTCGCCCTATGATGGTTTAGATTTTCCGTTTCGGCCTTTTTTTGCCTTTTTTGGGTGAACACCTTACTTTGAAAGGCAAATAGCCGGCTTCCTGTTGGAGTTAGGTCAAAAGTTAGAGCGCGTGAGTCGTAGGGCTCGAGTAGACGAAGAAGTTTTGTATTCGCGACATTTCTCTACGACATTCCTACGGACCGTGGCGGGCGATTGAATGTGTCTAGGTGGCGCTAGAGAGACATTTTTGGATTTTCTCAGAATTTTTTGACATGAGATTATGTAGTGCCACACTTTTGACGAGTCTCCCAAATTTGGTGAGTTTTTGAGCGTGTTTAGGGGGTCAAATTGAGGGATTTATGCGCGAAAGAAAAACGAACAAATAATAATAAGAAACATTCGAAATACAATATAGAATTTCGCCACCAGGTAGTGGCCGACGCCCCCTTCGGGGGCGTCGGCCACTCTGGGAGGGTCAGGGGAGTAACCGGATGAGTGCGGGCCCTCCTTCGGAGGGCCCGCACTGTTGGTGACGACGAAATCCAAAAGAGACCTGCCGTTGGCTGGGCCTAGGGCCCAGCCGTTGGCGAGGTCCCTAATTAAAGCTGCAAGCAGCATTGGTCGGGACCTCGAGATTGCCCGTCGGGGGGGTGGCTATGAACGGTTAATAAAAAAGACAATTTTTTAAGTAAAAAAAAAAAAAAAAGACTTTTATTTTGAAAAAACGGCGTCGAAACCAGCTAATTAGCTAGTGCTTTGTGATCGCAGCAACCCCATTAGGCAACCTACCAAATTTCAGCTCAATCGAACAATGTTTACTAGCATGCTAACAGGCATGCTAAGCCGCAAGCTAGCCGAGCTGCCTGAAAATGTCTGTTGGGTACTCCTCAGATGGCCCCGATCCTGAATCTGGTCTTACTTAAATTGTAGTGTGAATGACACTGCACTTATGGAACAATAAAGGTTTTTCAAAAACTTCCACCGACATACATATGAGGGCCTCAGGCCAAGCCTCCTACAGCGGTCAGTGTGGGACGATTGAGTGACCTGGTGGAGTGCCGGGCCTAGGAGGCCCGGCCTTTGTCGGCGGTGCACGGTGTGAATGACGCAGCACTTATCGAACATGAAAGGTCTTTCAAAAACTTCCACCGACATGAATTACATGTCTCAGGCCAGACCTCGTACAGGTTTTGCATGTCCTCATGACAGGAGAACATGAGACATGAGAGTGAGGTCAGGTCACATGAGAGTAACCTGACCTGAGAATGACTGGTGAGGTCACTCTCAGGTCAAACTGCAGGATATGACAGGCTGTCAATCACACAGCAGTGATGAGCCTGAAGCTACAGGAAGCTGCCCATATATGGAGTGATGCACTGACCAATCACAGTGGAGAATTTCACAGCTGCGCCGAGCGCGGACACTCTGACGTCAGAGTGAGACAGGGAGGATTATATTAGAAGATTTTGCGAACAACTGCTCTTAATCTATACTTATCGGGGGAGTATGTGGACAAAAATACCATACTTTTGTAGGAATTTTTGTCCTCTTTAATACTGTCTGGGTTTGGAAGCAGTCAGAGGTAAACTTTGGACACCAGGGGGCGCTGTTTGGCAGGAACGGCAGATTTGGCTCCATCCGCTATAGTGTTAAGATTTCGGACGAGAAAAATGTTACTGTGTTGCTTTAACTCGTCATTCTGGGGACTTGTTTTGGAATTTTCCCCACATATGTTACATCCTCTTGTTCGGCAGGGTCTCGTGGACGTGGCGATGCCCTCGGTTTGTGGCTGAGAGTCACGGTTTGCAAACAGTTAAGAGTAGTTCGGGGAGTTTAAAATCGTTGATTTTCGGCGAGAATTTTCCGTCTCCCCATGTTAATGGATGACAGGAGCCAAAAAGGCGATTAGAGGGTGGGGAGTTTGGACGGCTAATAAAAATGAAACTGGACTAGGTAAGAAAATTTCCCTCTAGAGTTCAGTAGTAAACAATCTCCTCTATTTTTGTATATCTCAATTTAACCGATGCGACCTTCGCCCTATGAGGAGTTAAATTTTCCGTTTCTGCCTTTTTTTCCCTTTTTTGGGCGAACACCTTACTTTGAAAGGCAAATAGCGGCCTTCCTGTTGGAGCTAGGTCAAAAGTTAGAGCGCGTGAGTCGTAGGGCTCGAGTAGACGAAGAAGTTTTGTATTCGCGACATTTCTCTACGACATTCCTACGGACCGTGGCGGGCGATTGCAATTTTCTAGGTGGCGCTAGAGAGCCATTTTTGGATTTTTTGGGAATTTTTTGACGTGAGATTGTGGAGTGCCACACTTTTGACGAGTCTCCCAAATTTGGTGAGTTTTTGAGCGTGTTTAGGGGGTTCGGAGGGCCCGCACTTTTGGCGACGACGAAATCCAAAAGAGACCTGCCGTTGGCTGGGCCTAGGGCCCACCCGTTGGCGAGGTCCCTAATTAAAGCTGCAAGCAGCATTGGTCGGGACCTCGAGACTGCCCGTCGGGGGGGTGGCTATGAACGGTTCAAAATATTTGCTTAAATATTAAAAAAAAAAAAAATAAAAAAAAATTATGACTTTTATTTTGGAAAAAACTGCGTCAAAACCAGCTAATTAGCTAGTGATTTGTGATCGCAGCAACCCCATTAGGCTACCTACCAAATTTCGGCTCAATCAGACAATGTTTCCTCGCATGCTAACAGGCATGCTAAGCCGCAAGCTAGCCGAGCTGCCTAAAAATGTCTGTTGGGTTCTCCCCAGATGGCCCCGATCCTGAATCTGGTCTTACTTCAATTCTAGTGTAAAAGACACAGCACTTATGGCACAATAAAGGTTTTTCAAAAACTTCCACCTACATGAATTATATGGCCTCAGGCCAGGCCTCCTACGGAGGTCAGTGTGTGACATGAGAGTGACCTGGTGGAGTGACCTTTGTCGGCGGTGTGCGAAGGTGTGAATGATGCAATAAAGGTTTTTCACAAACTTCCACCGACATGAATTACATGTCTCAGGTCAGGCCTCCAACAAAGGTCAGTGCGATACATGACAGTGACCTGGTGGAGTGCCGGGCCTAGGAGGCCCGGCCTTTGTCGGCGGTGTCGAAGGTACGAAGGTTCAGCTCAATCGGATAATGTTTGTTAAAATGCTAACGGGCTTGCTAGGCCTATGAGATCCTGAAAATGTCACTGAGATGCTCCCCCTCCCCCTCCCCCAGTCCCCGGAGCAGGATTGCGCAATCCTGCTGTAGATTTTCACAGCAGGTGCACGTCACTTTGATCGTTAAGTGTGAGAGCTAGAGTGGGAGAGATATTTTCATAATTCCAAGATGTCGCAAACAACTGCTCTGAATCCATAGTTATCGGGGGAGTATGTGGATAAAAATACCATACTTTTGTAGGAATTTTTGTCCTCTTTCAGACGGTGTGGGTGTGGAAGCAGTCAGAGGTAAACTGTGGACACCAGGGGGCGCTGTTTGGCACTAACGGCAGATTGGGCTCCATCCGCTATAGTGTTAAGATTTCGGACGAGAAACAATTTTACTCTATCGCTTTAACTCGTCATTCTGGGGACTTGTTTTGGAATTTTCCCCACATATGTTACATCCTCTTGTTTGGCAGGGTCTCGCGGGCGTGGCGATGCCCTCGGTTTGTGGCTGAGAGTCACGGTTTGCAAACAGTTAAGAGTAGTTCGGGGAGTTTAAAATCGTTGATTTTCGGCGAGAATTTTCCGTTTCCCCATGTTAATGGATGACAGGAGCCAAAAAGCCGATTAGGGGGTGGGGAGCTTGGACGGCTAATAAAAATTAAACTGGACTAGGTAAGAAAAATTCCCTCTAAATTATTGTAGTAAACAATCTCCTCTATTTTTGTATATCTCAATTTAACCGATACGACCTTCGCCCTATGATGGTTTAGATTTTCCGTTTCGGCCTTTTTTTGCCTTTTTTGGGTGAACACCTTACTTTGAAAGGCAAATAGTGGGCTTCCTGTTGGAGTTAGGTCAAAAGTTAGAGCGCGTGAGTCGTAGGGCTCAAGTAGACGAAGAAGTTTCGTATTCGCGACATTTCTCTACGACATTCCTACGGACCGTGGCGGGCGATTGCAATTTTCTAGGTGGCGCTAGAGAGCCATTTTTGGATTTTCTTGGAATGTTTTGACATGGTCACCGGCTCTATGCGATTTTTCACGAGCCTTCCAAATTTGGTGAGTTTTTGAGCGTGTCTAGGGGGTCAAATATGACCGTAACGGCGAAAAAAATATAATAATAATAATAAACATTCGAAAAACAATATATAATTTCGCCACCAGGTAGTGGCCGCGCCCCCTTCGGGGGCGCGGCCACTCTGAGGGGGTCAGGAGAGTTCTGGATGAGTGCGGGCCCTCCTTCGGAGGGCCCGCACTTTTGGCGACGACGAAATCCAAAAGAGACCTGCCGTTGGCTGGGCTTGGGGCCCAGCCGTTGGCGAGGTCCCTAATTAAAGCTGCAAGCAGCATTGGTCGGGACCTCGAGATTGCCCGTCGGGGGGGTGGCTATGAACGGTTCAAAATATTTGCTTAAATATAAAAAAAAAAAAAAAAAAAAAAAATGTGTATGACTTTTATTTTGAAAAAACTGCGTCAAAATCAGCTAATTAGCTAGTGATTTGTGATCGCGGCAACCCCATTAGGCCACCTACCAAATTTCAGCTCAATCGAACAATGTTTACTAGCATGCTAACGGGCATGCTATGCCGCAAGCTAGCGGATACACCTGAAAAGCTCAGTGTGGTACTCCCCAGGTTGCCCCGATCCCGAATCTGGTCTTACTTCAATTCTAGTGTGAATGACACTGCACTTATGGAACAATAAAGGTTTTTCAAAAACTTCCACCGACATGAATTATATGGCCTCAGGCCAGGCCTCCTACGGAGGTCAATGTGGGACGATGGAGTGACCTGGTGGAGTGCCGGGCCTAGGAGGCCCGGCCTTTGTCGGCGTAAACGAAGGTGTGATTGATCCAGCAATAAAGGTTTTTCACAAACTCTCACCGACATGAATTACATGTCTCAGGCCAGACCTCGTACAGGTTTTGCATGTCCTCATGACAGGAGAACATGAGACATGAGAGTGAGGTCAGGTCACATGAGAGTAACCTGACCTGAGAATGACTG
Organism: Blennius ocellaris; assembly: GCF_963422515.1. Lineage (NCBI taxonomy): Eukaryota > Metazoa > Chordata > Actinopteri > Blenniiformes > Blenniidae > Blennius > Blennius ocellaris. The sequence continues at coordinate 33,821,980 of NC_137652.1, read as the reverse complement.
GTGAGGTCACTCTCAGGTCAAACTGCAGGATATGACAGGCTGTCAATCACACAGCAGTGATGAGCCTGAAGCTACAGGAAGCTGCCCATATATGGAGTGATGCACTGACCAATCACAGTGGAGAATTTCATAGCTGCGCCGAGCGCGGACACTCTGACGTCAGAGTGAGGCAGAGAGGATTATATTAGAAGATTTTGCGAACAACTGCTCTTAATCTATACTTATCGGGGGAGTATGTGGATAAAAGTACCATACTTTTGTAGGAATTTTTGTCGTCTTTAATACTGTGTGGGTTTGGAAGCAGTCAGAGGTAAAGTTTGGACACCAGGGGGCGCTGTTTGGCAGGAACGGCAGATTTGGCTCCATCCGCTATAGTGTTAAGATTTCGGACGAGAAAAATGTTACTGTGTCGCTTTAACTCGTCATTCTGGGGACTTGTTTTGGAATTTTCCCCACATATGTTACATCCTCTTGTTCGGCAGGGTCTCGTGGGCGTGGCGATGCCCTCGGTTTGTGGCTGAGAGTCACGGTTTGCAAACAGTTAAGAGTAGTTCGGGGAGTTTAAAATCATTGATTTTCGGCGAGAATTGTCCGTTTCCCCATGTTAATGGATGACAGGAGCCAAATTGCCGATTAGGGGGTGGGGAGCTTGGATGGCTAATAAAAATTAAACTGGACTAGGTAAGAAAATTTCCCTCTAGTGTTCAGTAGTAAACAATCTCCTCTATTTTTGTATATCTCAATTTAACCGATGCGACCTTCGCCCTATGAGGAGTTAAATTTTCCGTTTCTGCCTTTTTTTCCCTTTTTTGGGCGAACACCTTACTTTGAAAGGCAAATAGCGGCCTTCCTGTTGGAGTTAGGTCAAAAGTTAGAGCGCGTGCGTCGTAGGGCTCGAGTAGACGAACAAGTTTCGTATTTGCGACATTTCTCTACGACATTCCTACGGACCGTGGCGGGCGATTGAATGTGTCTAGGTGGCGCTAGAGAGCCATTTTTGGATTTTCTCAGAATTTTTTGACATGAGATTATGGAGTGCCACACTTTTGATGAATTTCCAAAATTTGGTGAGTTTTTGAGCGTGTTTAGGGGGTCAAATTGAGGGATTTATGCGCGAAAGAAAAACGAACAAATAATAATAATAAGAAAAAGAAACATTCGAAATACAATATAGAATTTCGCCACCAGGTAGTGGCCGACGCCCCCTTCGGGGGCGTCGGCCACTCTGGGAGGGTCAGGAGAGGGCCTGGATGAGTGCGGGCCCTCCTTCGGAGGGCCCGCACTTTTGTCGACGACGAAATCCAAAAGAGACCTGCCGTTGGCTGGGCCTAGGGCCCACCCGTTGGCGAGGTCCCTAAAAAGAATAATAAGAAGAAACATTCGAAAAACAATATATAATTTCGCCACCAGGTAGTGGCCGACGCCCCCTTCGGGGGCGTCGGCCACTCTGGGAGGGTCAGGAGAGGGCCTGGATGAGTGCGGGCCCTCCTTCGGAGGGCCCGCACTTTTGGCGACGACGAAATCCAAAAGAGACCTGCCGTTGGCTGGGCCTAGGGCCCAGCCGTTGGCGAGGTCCCTAATTAAAGCTGCAAGCAGCATTGGTCGGGACCTCGAGACTGCCCGTCGGGGGGTGGCTATGAACGGTTCAAAATATTTGCTTAAATATTAAAAAAAAAAAAAAAAATTTTTTATGACTTTTATTTTGAAAAAACTGCATCAAAACCAGCTAATTAGCTAGTGATTTGTGATCGCAGCAACCCCATTAGGCTACCTACCAAATTTCGGCTCAATCAGACAATGTTTGCTCGCATGCTAACAGGCATGCTAAGCCGCAAGCTAGCCGAGCTGCCTGAAAATGTCTGTTGGGTGCTCCCCAGATGGCCCCGATCCTGAATCTGGTCTTACTTCAATTCTAGTGTAAAAGACACAGCACTTATGGCACAATAAAGGTTTTTCAAAAACTTCCACCGACATGAATTATATGGCCTCAGGCCAGGCCTCCTACGGAGGTCAGTGTGTGACATGAGAGTGACCTGGTGGAGTGCCGGGCCTAGGAGGCCCGGCTTTGTCGGCGGTGTACAAATTACAAAAGAGAGCTGCCGTTGGCCAGGCCTGCGGCCTGGCCTTTCGTAAACTGTGGCTCAAGCCCGTCGGGGTGGCCACGATCCTCTAGACCAGTTAATGATCATTTTTTAAGCGTTTAAAAAATAGTACTTTTTTAATTAGTTTTATTTAGAAAAAAATGGCTCAAAACCAGCTAATTATGTAGTGATTCATGACCGCAGCGGCTCCATTAGGCCACCCACCAAATTTCAGCTCAATCGGATAATGTTTGTTAAAATGCTAACTGGCATGCTAGGCCTATGAGATCCTGAAAATGTCACTGAGATGCTCCCCCTCCCCCTCCCCCGGTCCCCCGAGCAGGATTGCGCAATCCTGCTGTAGATTTTCACAGCAGGTGCACGTCACTTTGATCGTTAACTGAGAGACCTAGAGTGGGACAGAGTGAAGATGAATTCCAGAACTTTCCAAACAACTGCTCTGAATCCATAGTTATCGGGGGAGTATGTGGATAAAAATACCATACTTTTGTAGGAATTTTTATCCTCTTTAATACTGTGTGGGTTTGGAAGCAGTCAGAGGTAAACTTTGGACACCAGGGGGCGCTGTTTGGCAGGAACGGCAGATTTGGCTCCATCCGCTATAGTGTTAAGATTTCGGACGAGAAAAATGTTACTGTGTCGCTTTAACTCGTCATTCTGGGGACTTGTTTTGGAATTTTCCCCACATATGTTACATCCTCTTGTTCGGCAGGGTCTCGTGGGCGTGGCGATGCCCTCGGTTTGTGGCTGAGAGTCACGGTTTGCAAACAGTTAAGAGTAGTTCGGGGAGTTTTAAATCGTTGATTTTCGGCGAGAATTTTCCGTCTCCCCATGTTAATGGATGACAGGAGCCAAAAAGGCGATTAGGGGGTGGGGAGCTTGGACGGCTAATAAAAATTAAACTGGACTAGGTAAGAAAATTTCCCTCTAGTGTTCAGTAGTAAACAATCTCCTCTATTTTTGTATATCTCAATTTAACCGATGCGACCTTCGCCCTATGAGGAGTTAAATTTTCCGTTTCGGCCTTTTTCTCCCTTTTTTGGGCGAACACCTTACTTTGAAAGGCAAATAGCGGGTTTCCTGTTGGAGAAAGGTCAAAAGTTAGAGCGCGTGAGTCGTAGGGCTCGAGTAGACGAACAAATTTCGTATTCGCGACATTTCTCTACGACATTCCTACGGACCGTGGTGGGCGATTTAAATTTTCTAGGTGGCGCTAGAGAGCCATTTTTGGACTTTGTGGGGATTTTTTTTTATTTTATAAAATTTTTCGCCACTTCTGACGATCCTGCCAAATTTGGTGAGTTTTTGAGCGTGTTTAGGGGGTCAAATTAGAGCTCAAAGAGGCGTCAGGAGTCCCAAGAAAGAATAATAATAAGAAACATTCGAAATACAATATATAATTTCGCCACCAGGTAGTGGCCGCGCCCCCTTCGGGGGCGCGGCCACTCTGAGGGGGTCAGGAGAGTTCTGGATGAGTGTGGGGCCTCCTGCGGAGGCCCCACACTTTTGGCGACGACGAAATCCAAAAGAGACCTGCCGTTGGCTGGGCCTAGGGCCCACCCGTTGGCGAGGTCCCTAATAATAAACATTCGAAAAACAATATATAATTTCGCCACCAGGTAGTGGCCGACGCCCCCTTCGGGGGCGTCGGCCACTCTGGGAGGGTCAGGAGAGGGCCTGGATGAGTGTGGGGCCTCCTGCGGAGGCCCCACACTTTTGGCGACGACGAAATCCAAAAGAGACCTGCCGTTGGCTGGGCTTGGGGCCCAGCCGTTGGCGAGGTCCCTAATAATGCTAATGTAGCAGCAGCAGGTGGCGGAGAGTGTGCTGGTCAGTTCCAGGTTGGTCTGGGTCCGGGTCAGGAAGGAACCACTCGTGGTTTTTGTGAAGGGGAACAACGACATGGTCATAAAATCTTTGTAGGCCTTTTCACCTCTGATCCACCGTCGTCCAGGGACACTTCCTGCCTCGGTGGAGACACAAGTCCCAGTCCTAATGGCTGCATTGATTGAATTAGATATGTTTAGTTAGTTTTAAAGACATGCTTTTGTTTATTCTTTTTATTTTTGATCTGCCATTCTTCAGTATTTTTCCGGAGCTGAGAGGTTGAAATCAATATCTGCAGTGTTTTCTTCACTTTTATGTCAGGAGAGTTTTGTCACTCCAGAGTTTGTGTTCAGTGGGAAATGCGTCCAGATGGCTCTTGAGGGTTGCTCACCCCTGGGCATGTGAACATGGGACATTTTTCTATGGAATTTTGTTTTTCATAGAAAACATTTCTCATTTTCACGAGCCCAGGGATTTATTAATAGAAATAAAGTGTTCCCAGCTTGTTCAGCTTGTTGATTTTATTGATAAATATTGTGAGAAATCATCAATGTGTCTTCAGATAGATGAGTGTCCTTGGGCAAGACACTGAACCCAAACTGCTCCCATAGGAGTGACAGCGCCTTGCATGGCTGCAGGCTCCAAGGGTGTGTGAAGGAGTGAATGTGAGGAACTATGTAAAGCGCATTGGGGCTGTTCACACAGCTATAAAGTGAAGTCCATTTACCATTTAGATGAGTATCATTAATATTAACATCTATGTAACTACAGGCAAAGTGAGCAAATGTGTTATTTCAGAGGAGTGTGTCAAACTGCTAGCCCTTTGTATGACTCAGTACCTATGAAGTCGGGCTCAGGTTCAAAAAGGTTGGTGACCCCTGCTGTGGATGTTGTGAGTTTGACCCTCTGGATGTTCTGTATGTCTCAGGGTCGAAACCTGGCGGACCTGCGGAGGAGTCAGCCCAGAGGCACCTTCACCATGAGCACCACACTGAGACTGGGGAAGCAGATTCTGGAGTCCATCGAAGCCATTCATTCGGTTGGCTTTCTGCATCGGGACATCAAACCGGTATGAGCAGGGAAACCTCTGTGCACATGGCGAGCTCACAACTTCTGACAAACGTTTTAGTACAGGTCCTAACAGGATCTAAAAAATGGCTTCCATAGAATGCTTTTACAGATGCTGGGCCCTCATTTCAGGATCCAACAACATTCCATTCATGTATCTTTAAATGTTCAGAGTCGAAGGAGGAGTAACCCTGACTAATAATTTAACACAAATGGTAAGCTGCTGCTCCGTTTTCATCAGAACACATTATTTGTTGTAATTGTCAATCAAAGTAATAATAATAATACTAATAATGTGGCGGCCACTCGGACCCAGGCTTCTCAGCCAGCAGGACTGTGGGAAAGGGGCCTGGTTTAAGGTTCCCGGGCTTGGGAGTTCTGTGTTTGTTCTGTGTTGTGTTTGTGGCAGTTGTGGAATAAAGACAAGATTCATCCTCAACTCCGGAGTATCCTTTATCCTGCCACATCGTGACCCGTTTTGAACATGTTTGAGGAAGCAGACGACTGTGACTTCGATTCGTCCGCGACTCCTCAGCAGCCAGCCGTATTCACAGCGGCTTTGAGGCTTCCACACTTTTGGCAGAACGACCTGGCTTCGTGATTCCAGCATGTCGAAGCGCTATTCCGACTGCACGGAATCACCGAGGATGAGACCAGGTATTACCTGATCGTCGCGGCCTTGGACCAGCAGTCCAATCGTGGGCCCATGCAGCTGTTGTGCACTCGCCCGTGTCTTGAGAAGTACGCCCTTCTCAAGCAGGTCCTGCTCCGGAGGTCCAGCCTCGACTCCTCTCCTGCCTGGTTGGGGGACGGCTCGGCTGTGGACCTGATGGACGACATGCTGTCGCTGTTGGGCGAGGACCAGGGTGGATTCCTTTTCCCCCACATTTTCCTGCATCGGCTCCCGCCGCCCGTGATCGCAGCCTTGGCTAACTCCCGGTGTTTGTCTGAGGGGGACTGCTGTGGTTTGGCCGAGGAGGCGGATCGCGTTCTGCTGGCCACAAGGAGATTTGTGGTACAAGGTGTGGGAGCGGAGCCCCCCAGCTGGTGACGGAGGACGCAGACCCGGTGGTGGTGGTCAGTGTGGCTGTCTGGAGACGACACGGGACCAGCATCTGTTTTTTCCATCAGCGGTTTGGCGCCAAGGCGCGACGCTGCGTCCCTCCTTGCTCGTTGGAGGCGCCGGGAAACAGCTGAGGGTGCTGGTGGACGATGTGAGCTGCTTTTCCACAAAGACTCGGTGTCAGGGAAGCGTTTTCTGCTGACTCCGGCTCGCAGCTGAACCTCCTCCCTCCAGCTGAACCTCCTCCCTCCAGCTGAGCCTCCTCCCTCCAGCTGAGCCTCCTCCCTCCAGCTGAACCTCCTCCCTCCAGCTGAACCTCCTCTCTCCAGCTGAGCCTCCTCCCTCTAGCTGAGCCTCCTCCCTCCAGCTGAGGCTCCTCCCTCCAGCTGAGGCTCCTCCCTCCAGCTGAACCTCCTCCCTCCAGCTGAGGCTCCTCCCTCCAGCTGAGGCTCCTCCCTCCAGCTGAGCCTCCTCCCTCCAGCCGGCCCGGGACACAGGACCTCCATTGACCAACGGTTCTCCATCTCCTCTTTTGGCAGTAGGTCAGCGACTGTACGTTTCCACGGACGCCAGTTGAAGTGGGACTTTGTGATCGCCTCCATTACTGTTCCCATTATCGCTGCTGATTTTCTCTTTGCTCATGATTTACTGGTTGATGTCGAGAACCGCCGGTTGATCGATGCAGTGTCATTTGCTACCTTTCCGTGTGAGACCGGGGGACCTGGGCCGTTAACCCGCGCTACTTTTGTAGCATCAGAGAATGTGTTTCAGCGTTTGCTGGTGGAAAACCCGCCTCTGACCAAGTCTGTCTTTTCGACCGCGGTGACTCGGCATGGTGTTGAGCATTTCATCACTATCGTGGGGCGCTGGTTTTTGCGTGCGCACGACGCTTGGACGCAGAGAAGCTAGCTGTAGCGAAAGGGGAGTTTGCCAATATGGAGCATTTGGGCCTCACGATGGTGAGGCGTTCTAACAGCCCGTGGGCCTCGCCGCTTCACATGGTGCCGAAGGCAGACGGGTCATGGCGGCCATGTGGAGATTTTCGCCACCTCAACAATATCACTGTGCACAATCGCTATCCCGTTCCGAATATTCACGATTTTTCCGTGCGTTTGGCAGGCACATGCGTTTTTTCAAAGTTGGAACTGGAGGTTCTCATGCGTGCACATGACGTACCCTCGCTTTTTGAGTTCCTGCGCATGCCTTTCGGCCTTAAAGGAGCAGCACAGACTTTTCAGAGGTTGATGGACTCGGTGCTGCTCGACCTTACTTTCGTGTTCGTTTATCTGGACGACTTCTTGGTGGCTAGTTCGTCAGCTGAGGAGCACCTTCACACCTGGAAGTTTTTCAGCGCCTTGAGGAACATGGCCTCATAGTCAACCCAGCTAATTGTCAGTTTGGTCTGCTGGTTATTGATTTTTTGGGTCATCGTATTTCATCTCAGGGTGCTGTTCTGCTGCCTTCTAAAGTGCAAGCGGTGGCAGATTTTCCCTGTCCGGCCTCGGTTTAGGCCCTGCACCCGATCGTGTCCAGGCCTTTGAAGGTGCCAAGTCTACTCTTGCTGATGCAGCTCTTCTGGCCCCTCCGGCACCTTCAGCACCCATCTCTTTAACGACTGACACATCTGACATAGCGGTGGGGGCTGTGGTGGAACAGCAGTTGTCTGCAGTTTGTCAGCTCCTTGCATTTTTCAGCCATAACCTGTGAGACAGTCAACACAAGTATAGCGTTTTTGACCATGAGTTGTTGGCACTGTGCCTTGCGACCCGTCATTTCCATTTCCTTCTGGAGGGCCGCTCACCAGCACTGCCACTTGGCGTCCATCTCTGAGTTCATGACTGACATCCAGCACGTGGCTGGTAAAGCGAACCGTGTCGCTGATTGTCCGTCTCGTGTGCTTGTGTGTCCCGTGCATCTGGGGGTGGATTTTTCTACCAATGGCGCTGACCAGCCCAAAGACTCGGACATCCTGACTCAGGTCTACTTGTACAAGCCTCAGGCTGGAGATCGCAGTTTTGGATGATGGTGGTCCTCCTCCCCTCTATGATGTGTCCACGGGTCGGCCCCGCCCCGTAGTTGCAGTTTCCTGGCGCCGGCGAGTTTTTGACTCTATTCATTCCCTTTCTCATCCAGGTGTTTGGGCGTCAGTGAAGTTGGTCGGGGCCAAGTTCGTCTCACCTGGCCTTCGCCGTGATGTCAAAGAGTGGGCAGCTGCGTGTATCAGCGTGATAAGGTGCACCAGCACACCAAGTCACTCCATGAACCGTTTCCCATTCCGGCGAGACGATTTGATCACGTGCATGTGGATTTGGTGGGTCCTCTGCCTCCTTCACAGGGTTTGACCCTCCTGCTTAAGATGGTGGATGGAACCACCAGGTGGCCAGAGGCGGTTCCTCTGTCCTCCACCACTTCTGCAGATGTGGCAAATGTTCCTTTCTACTTGGGTCTCGCGTTTCGGTACCCCCGTCAGATATTACTTCCGACAGGGGTCCCCAGTTTGTGTCAGAGCTGTGGTCTGTGATGGCGGGGTCTCTGGGGGTGCAGGTACATCGTACTACTGCATACCACCCTCAGGCTAATGGCTTGTGTGAGTTTTCACCGCTCCCTTAAAGCAGCGCTGCGTGCCGCACTGTCTGATGGTAGCTGGATAGTTTGCCTTGGGTGATGCTGGGGTTGTGTTGGGCTCCTAAGGAGGACCTAAATGCGTCGCCTGCCGAGCTCGTGCTTTGTCAGCCGCTCCGTGTTCCTGGGGAAGTTTTACCTGAAAGTTCTGCTCCTCGACCCCGGTCTGAAGCCGGTCCACTGTCCTCTGGTGGTTTTTCCACTCCGGGCCCCATTCACCACTGTTTTCCACCGTCGTTTGTTCTGGTGGAGCTCAATTCGGCCCGTTTTGTTTTTGTGCGGCATGATGCTCACTGCTCGCCCTTACAACCCCCGTATGATGGCCCCTTCATAAGGGGGCCATCGTTCCAACACAAGGTTTCCGTGCTGGATGAGGGTGGGCAGGGAGCACATTTGGTTAGACAGACTTAAGCCTGCTCATATGAAGGCTGATGAGGTCATGGTTCCGGCCCAGGTTCCCCGTCGTGGTCGTCCTCCAAGACCCCCAGTGGTTTCTCCTCGTGCTGGGCGTTCTGGCTCACAGCCTGTGGATGACTGTTTTTCTCCTCCTCATGGACGCCCTGCTCACCAAGCCTCGCCTGCTGTTTCACCTGAGGGACACGGCAGCCGCTATGGCCGACTGATTAAGCCTCCAGTGAGATACTGAATGACTTTCCCAGGTTTGCCCTCCGGGCTGCTCTGTGGTGGCCACTAGGACCCAGGCCTCTCACCCAGCAGGACTGTGGGAAGGGGGCGTTAGTTTAAGGTTCCCAGGCTTGGGAGTTGTGTGCCTGTTCTGTGTTGTGTTTTTGACTGTTGTGGAATAAAGACAAGAGTCACCTTCAGCTCCGGAGTATCCTTTATCCTGCCACAATTATACACTTTATTTGAAGACTCATTTCTCAGCATTCAAGGACACTGTCCAATCAGACATTTACAACAGTGCATTATTTAACAGCAAAAACAACACAAGATGCATATTGGCATCAGAGGGTCTGTACAGTTTTGAAAAGATGTGAGTTGTGATTTGACGTGAGGGAATGAGTCCAGGTGTCTCAGTTGGCGAGGTTGTGGATGGAGACCAGTCTGTTGATGAGGGTGGAGTGACAGATGGTATCAAAAGCCGCGCTCAGGATGAGGATGGTGAGGAGTCCAGAATCACCTACCATAAGGAGGTCGTTGGTGGTTTTGACCAGTGCTGTTTCTCTGCTATGGAGTGGGTGGAAACCGAACTGGACATTTCCATAGAGGTTGTTGCGAGATAGGTGAGAGCAAAGTTGTCAGGCAACTGTACTTTCCAGGATTTTGGAGATGAATGGTAGATTGGAAATGGCACGGTAATTGTTGGCGTTAGAGGGGCCAGCACCAGCTGAGTGAGAGAGGAAAGGATGATGGTAGAAGTGAGGGGGACCAGAGGAGGGGCAGGATTTGACCAGATGGGAGCGAAGGGCGTCCAGTTGACAGGTGGATGGCTTGGATTTGTGGATGACTTGTGTGATTTCCTACAGTAAGGCACTGGAAGGACGAGAATGAGTATGTTGATGCTGGTGAATGTTTTTCTTCTGTGAAGAAGGACATGATGGCATTGCAGAAGGAGATCGTGCACAGGTGAGGAGACTTGGTGTTTCCTTTGTTAGCATAGGTCATAGTCCAGTAATACCGGGTTTTTGTGGAGGCAATGGAGTCCTTATAGCATATGATGTGAATAGTGTGCATTTCTTTGTGGATATTGAGACTGTTGTTCTATAAATCTGCTCAAGTGTTCAACCTTTGACTTTCATGAGCTGAAGGTCCAGGGTAAACTAAGAGGCAGAGCTAGAGAAGGAGACAGGTTGTTTTTTAATGGAGAGAGAATTGAAAATATTATGGAGTTCGATGTTGTAATGAGAAACCAATTCATTAGGGATGGCTAGATTATGGAAGTCAGGGAGGAAGTTGATATTTGAAGTGAGAGTGGAGAGATTGATCTTCTTCGTATTGTGGATTGACATGAGACGTGGTGTCTTAGTGATGGAGAGAGGGAATTAAACTATAAATAAGAGAAGAAAGTGATCGGTTATGGGGAGTTCATCGGCTGTAGCATCAGAGGTGTGACACCACAGATTAAATCCAGAATGTGTTCTTTGTAGTGTGTAGGAATGTAGGAATGGAGGTATGCTGAAGAAATCCAAATCTTTCTAGACAGGAAGTCTTTGGTGTGCTGGACGGTGGTGCTGTCCATGTGGATATTGAAATTGCCCAGCAGGGTCATGTTGGGTGGGAGAGAGGAGAGATGGGTAAGGAAACCAGTACAGTCATTTAAAAAGTCATTATTTGTTTTAGGGAGCTGGTAGACTACTGCAACGATGGTAGGAGTGGGACAGACAGCTCACACACAGTGGATTTAAGCGATCCAGAGACGGGTACAGATGCTGACCAGACCTTCCACTTCTCATCATAAATGATCGTGAGACCTCCACAGCAAACGTATTACTCTTTTGTTTGTAATGCAGTGCATTTAGAATAAAAATGCACAACACACTACTTTTGAATTCACCATTGAATGTGTCTGGAACAATATTTTGCGATAAAAAGTTATAAAACAAGTTTATGTGGAGCACAACGTACTGGATGTGTGGTGTGGTACTGAGCAGGGTCTGAGTAGCTGTTGAAAGGATATTGTATACGTGAAAGACAAAGTGGGACCCATTGTGTCTCTGTGATGTGTCGTTTTCACAGTCCAACTTTGCGATGGGACGACTTCCCTCCACCTACAGGAAGTGCTACATGCTGGACTTCGGGCTCGCTCGACAGTACACCAACACCACCGGAGAGGTCCGCCCGGTAAGAGACCGGTCTGGTCGTCCGCCGTGCCTGCCCCCACCCCACCCCACCCCCAACGACACCACCACCACTCCCTCTCTGTGTGTTGTCTAGAAAGAGAGAGACGAGAAGATGGAACATTGTGAAACTGAGTTTGGTCAATTACAAACCAGCTTTCCATGTTTTTCTTGCAGGTTTTGGTTCATCTTGTCCCTCATTTCCTGTTTCAGATGCTGTTTTTGTTGCTCAAGCTTTCTCCTCTGGTCTGGTCTTTTATCGATCCTCCTCCTCACAGGAACCAAGGGTTTAAATCTCCAACATCAGGGAGCTCTTTTGATGCTGCACACAGAGTGCAAATGATGTGAACAAGCTTGCAACATAAACATGCTGACATGGATAAATAAAATAAATCAAAGTTAATTGGCTCAACTCTTGCCGGGTGCATCTGAATAGAAAATCTTCACAAAAGTCTAATTAGTTGATATCTTCAGCTTCAATTATATGAACTGTTGCATAAAAACATGTTTCTCATCACATTCATTGCTATGTTAAAAGGCTGTCAAATTAACATTTCTTTTTTTTCCCAGTCATTGAGTAGTTGTGAAAATCGTTTTTTTTTTTCTCCATGCGTCGAAATATCTTTAAGGTCATTTTTGTATAAATGAAAAAAGCAATGATTGTTCTCAAAATATATTTTTGCTGCACACAAGATATTTTCCTGAATTATATCACACTGATAAAATCACAACATTAACTCTTCTTGCGGTCCGGTAGAGGTGATGGTGGTGTTGTCCTGCTTCTGCCTTCTGTAATTTGTCCATTTTCCACATTGCTTTGATAAAGTTGTGGCTCTTGCAGTGTGTTTGTGTGTGGGACTCTCCCCGCGGTTGGGGTGTTAGTTTGCACCATAGTATTGTGATTGACTTTTTACATGTTGACAACAGTAGTTTACTTACATATTGATCAGCTTCTTGTATTACCTCACCTGTTATGTCCCAGGTATAAAACCTTACAAGATCTATATCAAATTGTTTTATGTTTGAGAAAGTCCAGAATATGTTTGTGGTCTACGTCCCATCTCGATTTCAGGAATGATAAAATATCGAATACATTTTTTCCAGTTATGGTCTCTCCAGGGGCTCGTTGCTGTGCAGTGTTTCACACATAAAAACCCACTCTTCCTCAGAGATGTGTTCTCTAAAGCCGTGTTTCCACCGCACAATAAGTGCAGGGACAGAACGGATCATTCCGGAGCGTTCCGGAGCGTTCCGGAGCGGTACGGCAAAGCGTGACCGGAGCCAAATCCAACGCTACTGTCGTCTCAGCCATCTGGATTTATGAATCCTCTGTTGTTGTTGTTGTCTACATCCTCCACTTTGCACTAGTTGTTGTGTTAACTTGTATTTTTTGCAGCCTCAGAGCTGCAGCTGTGTTGGTCCAGAGAGAGCGGTGCCTTGCCGTGACGAGCGCTTGAGCCGTGCTGGGACGCTGCACCGGGACACGGGAGCGCTGAGCTTTCTGCTCAAACGCCGGACACGGAGGCTCCGAGCGTCTCTTTGCACCGCGTCTTCTGCCCGACCACCGGCAGTGCGGACGCCGAGCTTTCTGTTCACACGCCATGCAGCTGCGCTGACCGCGGTTGAACAGAACGCTGACCGCCGCTGCATTGTGTTTGAACAGAAAGCTCAGACGCAATGCAAAGACCCGGCTCGTGGTGCACCCCCACGGCGCACTGACGCTGTTCTGCGAACAGAAAGCTTGGCCGCGAGGCAAAGTCCAGAGCCCCGGTCTCCCCCTGCCTCACGTCTGCTCTTTCATGACCACCATGGAAGTTGAACAGCAAAGACAAGAAAAGAAAAAAACAACCACCAGAGCAAAGCTGAGCTCTCTAACAACAGAGGATTCATCCAGCCCACATATTAAAACATTGAGGGTGTAGTAAATCACTGACCAATCAGCAGATGGCTCCTCCGACTCAGACCTGTTCCATGGTCCTGGTACCCTGATGGAGGGGGGGGGGCGGAGAAGTGACCACCTTTGGAGCGGTTGTTTCCAGAAAATCACAAATTCTTGTGTTGGAAATGCGAACCATAGCACCAAATAATATAAGTGTAATTTCTACAGTGTTGAGACGGGAACAATAATTAATCAATCAATCAACCAACTGGCATTGCACACATAGGTAACGGACTATACCGGTCCATTCCAGCACTTTTTGTGAGGTGGAAACGGAGCTTAAGGTCCTTTTCCCATTTCTCTTTAATATAGAGAGATGAACGATTTCTATGTGACATTATACCTGTGTACAGAACTGAAATTACTCAGCATTTTTCCCCTCGTGTGTTTGTCTTCCTCGTTGTAATATGGCGATATATTGAAACCAGAAAAATGATCGAGTTTGGTATTTCCATCGCTAATTAAAGATCACTTTAGGTCCATAACGTTTCTTCGTTCAGGCATATGTCTCTCGTTATAACAATAGTCATCATGTTAAAAGGTGAAACGTTTCACTGTAAAACACAATAAATAGTATATTATGTTATTATATGAAGCGTCTCGTGCAAAATAACTTATGTTTTTGAAGAGATAAGATGGAGCTCTCTCTTTTCTTTACTCACAAGTGTGTGAAATGATCTTGATATGAATAGTCCGCAGCACCAAATAATATAAGTGTAGTTTCTACGGTGTTGAGACGGGAACAATAATTAATCAATCAACCAACAGTGGCATTGCACACATAGGTATATATACAGTAGTTGTGTGTAGGGGTAACACTGTTCCATTCATGACACTAACTTTCCATCTACTTGTAGGTCTGTAACTAATATTACAATATTACAATTATTAAGACGCACCCAGTTGTTTGCCTCATGGGATTGTCAGTCATGAATCCATCTCTGAGCGCTGCAGCCGGATTGTTTACTGTTCAGCTTTCAGCAAAATAAGTTGTATGGACGCTTTTAAGTTTCCACTCAGGTGTAATGGTGAGATCAGTCAGCAACATAAATGGTGTCATATTAACTGATGTCAATATATCCGTTGTGAGAGAATAACTGTCAGCCCATTTTCTAACTTTATTATCTAAATCTGGAAAGGTATTTCCATCCAGACAGCTCATGCTGGGCGTCTCGCATCTTCTTTCAGACCAAATGACTTGGTGCATTGCTTTATGTCTTTCTCACTTCTGAGCCGTCACATCCAAAAACTTTATTATCTGTCATCTCCGAAACATTATATCCAACTATTGGTTATAGATTGCAGTTGTGCTGGATCAAAAACTTTTCGATACAGCGGGACACCTCATTCCCATATGATTGACCACCCTGTCATGGAGTTTGTTTTCCTCTGATCTTAAACTGCTACTCGCTCTGAGACTTCACCAATGGACTGGGAGTAGTGGAGGTCGATGAGGCTCTCTGATCACATCCATCAGAGTTGAAAGTCATCGGTCTGGTAAGATCTACTTGCATGTTGTAATGGAGATAGGCTGTGTTTAGGATTCAGGGTTTGAAGCTCAGAGTGTGTCTGGCAGGCAGAGGGTGTGTTTGCTGCACTGCAGCAAATGATGTCACTTCCTGTGAGTGTGAGTCAGGAGATTCACCCTGAAGATCTGTGGGACTGAGCGGATGAAAGATGCATGTTTTGGACCTTCCCGGTGGCGGATGTGGAGATGAGCAGATGTTGAGGTTTGAAAGGTTCTTTGTGTGAATGTTATATTTGCTGGTCTTTGTGCTCTTCTGTCAGGCATTGGATTCATTTACAGTCAGTCTGGTCCTCAGCCTTCATCTTCTTCCTCTTCCTCTCCTTGTCTTCCTCCTCTTCCTCATCCTCCTCTCCCCCCTTCAACTGCAGCATTTCTGATTCATTCATTTGCAGCAGATGAATATTTGATAGACGAACATGCGTCACTCGGTGAAAGACCTCAGGCTGCTTGTGTCTCTTCCCCACTGCCCTGAACTGTCTTTTTCTGGCTCTGGTTTATTTTCTAAACAGCTGAGCAAGCTTCAGTCCATCTCCTCCCCACTCCCTCCCCACTGCTTCCTCTATGCCGCTCCATCATCTCTCACTTTATATCTGAGCCTTCAAATCATGTGTGAATGTTCTGCTGTTAGTCTGGTGTACAGAGAGGCTGCAACAGCTGTATCAGGAAGACACCAGACTTTCAGAAATATATAAATGATCAAATTAATAGGGTCCTATTTCTAACCAGAGCAGGTGACGCAGCCATTATTGGACAATTATTATAGTCAATTTCATTTATATAACACATTTCATGCAAGAACCAGTGTAGGACAAAATGCTTTAATACAGAACAACATTTTATAACACCCATCCCTCCATCACCTCACAACTTATTCATATTACTAACATAGTTTGGGATTTGTCAGGAGATGTGATAAAGAAACACAGTGTTGAAATAACAAAATCACTCAATCAAGTAAATACAGCTGGATATATTTAACTGAACAAGTATGAAATGAAATTCAGTAAATTTAAAGTCTGCTCTTAAGAACAAGCACTAGGTTCCAATGCTTTGATGAAAACATTTCCAGAGGATCTGAGCTCTCTTAAAGACTCAACGTGGAGAAATCTGCTAAATTTAGGAGAAAACAATCAGAGAACTTGTCCTCGTTTCCATAACCCCGCGGAGTAGTCTGAGTGAAACACTGAAATAACAATACATTGCAGTGAACGGTGAAGCTGTGTTCTCGTCATGGGAATTTGGTGAGAAGTTATGAAAAAAGTAATTGAAAATCATAGTTGAAAATATGTAGGAATTCTGTATAGAATGTATACACACAGGAGTTTCCAGTGGTGCTGGTCTCTTTCTTCTCCTGTGTTTGTGTTGTTGTTGAGGTTTATTAGAACCAGAAACTACAGATATCGGCCAACCAGTGACATGTAGGCAGGGTAGGCAATGCCTACTCAAGGCTGAATATTCATTTGGAGTATTTGTTTTACTTATAGTTTATTTTTCAATTTCTGGTAGCTTATAGTTCCTATAGGTTTGAAAATGTTGGCATTTTGTGCTCTTCATGGTCCAAATGACTCAATATTGCTGTTTCCTGATGTGGCAGAGAGGCTGCACGAATCACTCACTCCTGCGCTGTCTTACTTTGAAGGCCACACCACTTACCGAAGGCCACACCCTCTCATGAAGGCCACACCTCCTCCTGAAGGCCACACCACTTACCGAAGGCCACACCCTCTCATGAAGGCCACACCTCCTCCTGAAGGCCACACCACTTACCGAAGGCCACACCCTCTCATGAAGGCCACACCTCCTCCTGAAGGCCACACCACTTACCGAAGGCCACGCCCTCTCGTGAAGGCCACACCCCTTCCCGAATGCCACACACCCTCCTGAAGGCGAAACCCTCTTCTGAAGGCCACACACCATCCTGATGGCCATGCCACTTCCCAAAGGCCACACCCTCCCCTGAAGGCCACACCCTCTCCCAAAGGCCACACCCCCTCCCAAAGACCACACCCCATCCTGAAGGCCTTTGCCGGTCATATCCAGTGTCTGGGTGTGTTTGCGCATGCGCTCAGTCCCCCACTATGAAAACCATTTGGGTAAAAATGCACATTGGTACCCTGCCTTTGGGCGTAACCGTGCTATGCTAAACGCTATACGTACCTTCGCGGTGCATTAGTGAATCGATACAGCGCTGCTCATTGGCACGTTACCAGGCAGGATGACAGCGCTAGAGACAATAAAGACTTTCTTGACTTTCTTTGGAGGAAAAACAGCAGCTTTTAAAAGATGGGAGACCTTCGAAACCCTTTGTTCCTTCCATCTTGTTCTGACCTTGCATTTGAATCCTGGTCAAACAAGGGTCTGCAGACCCTTGAAGACCTCTATATTGATGCTATTTTTCCTTCATTCGCAGACTTATCAAAAAGATTCGCTCTCCCCCAATCGCATTTATTCCGTTTCTTCCAGATCCGACATTTTGTGCGAAATCAATTTCCTCATTTTCCTAATCGCCCCCCTGAGACCTTGATGGATTCCCTTCTCTTTTTGAAAACGTCACAAAAATCCCTGACTTCAATCCTATACGATGCCGTTTTTAGAATGAACCCAGCCTCCCTTAACTCCCTGAGAGCTGTCTGGGATCGAGACCTCCAAATATCTATACCTGATGAACAATGGGGCCGTATCCTTAATCTAGTTCACACATCCTCAATATGTGCTAGACACAAACTCCTACAGTGCAAGATCTTGCACAGGAGTCACTTCACTAATGCACGGTTAGCTAAGATTTATCCAGACAGAGCAGACTCTTGTAACAGATGTAATCTCGGACCAGCGGATCACATGCACATGTTTTGGTCGTGCCCCAAACTTTTTGAATTTTGGCGTACCATTTTCGATACGTTGACGACGGTCCTTGGTCGTGCAGTGAATCTTGACCCCCTTGTCGCTCTTTTTGGATTACCCCCATCACTCGGTTGGTCGAAAACCTCACAACACATTATTGCGTTCACTACCTTACTTGCGAGGAGGCTTATCCTCCTGAAATGGACGCACTCATCCCCACCTACACATAATAGATGGATTCAAGAGATTTTGCGATGCGTGAGACTTGAGAAAATCAGATTCTCCCTGAACGGTTCCCTACATGCCTTTTATCAAATGTGGCAACCCGTTCTACTGCATATAGATACCTTGCACATTGAAGCTGAAGCACAATAAACTGAGTTGTTAATTTTTTATTTATTTTAGTTTACTATTTTATCATGTTGTTATTCTTGTTGTTGTTTTTTGGTTTTTTTATTTTTATTATTATTTATTTATTTTTAATTAATAATTAATTATTTACATACATTTTTCATTGTGATTATCTTTAACCCTTGAGTCCTTGTCTTGTCTTGTCTTGTGGTGTGAATGCTGCGAGTGAATGATTAATTTTGTTCGGGAAGGGAGATTTGCTCTCTAATGCACCTTGGTTTCATATTATGTTCTACCGTAGCGAGTTTAATTACATTGAGAGATGACCATGGTTGCACATCTGGTATGTCTTTACATGTGTCTGTACCTTCCCAATGTAAAAACCAATAAAAATATTTGACAAAAAAAAAAGATGGGAGACCAAAACCTGAGCTACCAGACCTTCAGCAACGGAAAGCTCAGAAAACTGTTCCTACTTTCATGTCAATGTGGGGATCAGAGTTTCAGCACCACTGACAGCTCTTCTTCAGTGGTTTCTGACAGATCAGCCATCAGAGTTGTTTTCATTTTGTCCTTATTTCTGTGTTTCCAACATAAACAACGGATGCGCTGCCATGTCATGAGATATATATTGGTGGGATAGTCTGGAGCCTGCTATGGAATAATTGTTCATCTATTGACGTTTTACCATCTTGATGTCGTTAGATTCACACTTGCCAGCCGAAACATATTGTAGCATCACGGAGCTGCTCTTTGCAATGCATTATGGGAGTTGGTTTGGTGGAGTTTAAATGTCTTTATTTGGGTTATATTAGGCTTATTAGTGTTGGTAATGGTTGTGTTGTGTTCTGGTTGCTTTCTTCGTGTCGTTAGTTGATCTAGTTTAGTTTAGTTTCATGTTTGGAAGTTGGCAACCAGGAGTGAGGATGGTTTTGTGTGTCATGTCGTCCTGCCATGGTGTTCCTGATTGTGTCACAATAAAAGTCTATTTTGACTGCAGTTGGTATGAAGGGAAAAGCTTACATTCATTTGTTAATCCTCCACATTGCTTGCCACACAATGTAACTGTCATTGGTGTTGGCATTGATGGTTCTCTTTCTGTTCTCAGCAAATCCCAGGTGACTGTGTCAAACCTTTGTCATGGTCACACTATGGCTGCTCTTTAGCTCCTAACAGTAACAGTTTTGTAAATGATGCATTCTCCGAACTTATTCTCTCTGACCAACAGTATGCTACCAACAGCTTTAGGCGAAGCATCTAGTCTTTGGTCTAGGAATGTTCTGAATTCCCTCTCGGCATTGGAATTGGTGTGCTGGAGGTCTCAATGTGGTCTGAGTTCTGTAAAGCCTTCACCAGAACGTGCGATTTTTGGCCATCGCAGACGAAAGATTGACAAATGTTTGGTCATGGCGCTAATTGGCGGGCGTAACGTCGCACCGTGACCCTGGGTCAGGGATGGCTGACGTCATAGTCATGAGCCTACAATATATATCAGAGCGTGTCCACTCTCTGGGGCGATTGTAGCTGCTTCTGGGACCTGCAGCCAGTTGTTTTGTTTCCATGGAATGTGTGTTATTGGAAAATGAAAGGTCATAACATGAAATGCTAATAGATGCTAGCAAATATTTGCTTTAAGACCCACTTGCAAAATACCATTCAGGTTGGCGTCTCTGTCTCTGAGCCATGACTGCGTCCATATTGTCCTCCTGCTCCTTTTGTGTGGGGATTCCTTCCCAGACGCATCGATCTCACAATGGTCATGTTGGTTTAGGACGTGATCATGTGTTGTTACATGATCGGAACCCCTCGGCTGTGGTTTTCATTGTACAGTCTGTGACTTATGAGATTGTTCAAATCACCCAGTGTGTGGAAGGCTGAAGGTGAGCACCACGAGAACACTCACACTTTAAAACTGCTCATTTGATTGTTGAATATTGTTTTGTTTAATGACTCTACACATTCAATCATTATCATCACATCAGAGCAAACGATTCATTCTGTAGCTCTAAATGATTTCAGTAGACATGATTAAACATAAATCCCTTTTGATCAAATATGAAGGTTTTCTACCCATATGCCATTTCAAAATCGGATTTTATTGTAAACTGTATTCTGCACAAACCTGACCATTGGATTTCTGTAACGTTGAGTGTGTTGCTGAGTCCATATTGATCATCTTCCATTTGTACATTTATCAATGATTTACGTTCTGTGATGTTTCTGTTAGATTTTTCATCCCTTGTTGTATTTTATTTTCTCTTTTACGTTGTAGTCTTGTTTTTGTGTTTCTTACAGTTCCTTTGGACTTATGATTTTGACCTGCATGCCTTCATCATCACCATGGTTGCCCAAGGATGTGAGTGGCTCGATAGTGACAAAGGGGCTACTTCTCCAACTCAAAACTGAAATGACTCTTATATGAAAGGAACAAATATTTAGTCACCATCCAACATTTTTGCTTTCACTCTAGGTTTTACAACTTTATCCATTTGTTCAGCAGTTTTACTGTTTGGGACAAATAGAATTCTATTATTTAGTTTCTGTCCACCACACAGTCACATATTCCACAATCGACTATAAAGTTTGAAGAAATATATCTGACATGGAGGGCAAATATCAATAGACAGAATTTGACAGAAAACCTAGAAGCCTGCTTTAAACATTTTAGTTTTTAACCTTCTATGGTACTTCATCTTCACAATGCCTCCATTTAACCATGGAACACTTGTCACATTGAACAAAGATGAGTTTTTATTTTGCTTTTCAAAAAAGTCAAAAAACTAAATTTCTCTGCCTTTTTTTTCTCTGGGAAAGATGTTGACACACTAATAATAGAATACTTTTACCTTTTGAATGTTTAATGCAATTTATTTGTCAATTGAACAGTGGAAGCTTGAAATTAATGAATGAAGTTAATGAAAAAAACCAAGGGAGCAACAAACCTTTCTGCAATCAGCTGGAGATGAACTTACTGTGTGTTGATGGGATTATAAGGTTCTAAGACATACAATTCATTGTCATTTAGATTTGAAATTTACAATTTAACAAGGATGAATATGATGTTGATCTCCAGTAAAGTAAAATTCAGGCTATGGATTTTCTCTTTACAGCAAAGTTTGACTATTACAGACAATTTTGTCTCATTTGTTTATATCTCACACGTTTTCCATTTATGCATTTTAGCTTCATTTTCTGCCCCTTTAATAAATCAGAGGGTAGAAATCAGACTTGAGAATCAGTGTCAGCTTCCTGCTTTTTCTTTTGTACAGTCATTTGCTTAAAATGTAAAGAATTACATGGATAATTTGTATCCGTGTGGATAACCCTAACCCTAACCCATGTGTTGACATGAGGCAACATTGTGATTCGTACCATAGAGGGTTAAACATTTGTGTCTATTTGATTGAACCTTCTAGACTTGACACAGTCATCATGTAGGCTGGTTGACTCTCCTTGCAGGCCAGATTGGGCCTCTGTGATATGAAAGCACTGTGACTAACTTGACTTTGTCCCGTGTCCAGCCGAGGACGGTGGCTGGATTCAGAGGGACGGTGCGCTACGCTTCAGTCAACGCTCATAAAAACAAGGTCAGTTCTTCAATGACATGGATACATTTCTTACTTCTGACACTGTTTTGTTAACTTTTTTGGTGAAATGAGTCCATGTTCAAAGACAAGGCCACAAAGGAAAATCTTTGTGGAGATGATTCATTTCCCACTCGTCATTGGCATAATTTCTCAGCAGTTTGAGGTGTTTATGCAATAAAGGTCTTTGAACACCTGCCCTAAAAAGGATGACTTATGTTGTTAGTTTGGGAAAAATGTGGAATTGACAGGTGAATCCTGATGTTGCCCCTCTGGTTGTGTTTGATCAGGAGATGGGCCGACACGATGACCTGTGGTCCTTGTTTTACATGCTGGTGGAGTTTGCTGTTGGACAGTTACCATGGAGGAAGATTAAAGACAAGGTCAGACACTTCAACCAAGCCTGAACTCAAACATCACCTGTTCACATATGTGAGATTTGTTCTGAAATATTTAGAACCTTACAGGTTAGTAGCCTTTATTACTTCCTCCAAGGTCGGAGTAAAATCATTGGTGTATATTTTTTGGTCTGTCTGTCTGTCTGTGAGCAAGATTATGTCAAAACTGCTGCACAGATTTTGTCCACATTTTCACCACGGATAGATATTAGGCCATGTAAGATTCCATTAAAGTTTAGAGGTGATCTGGAATTTTGTATTTTTTCCAGGTCAACATTCGGCAGACATCAGAAATCTCTGATTGCTCTTGTTCATTAATCTGTGATTATGTCAGTAAAAAGTATACTGAAAAACACCAAGAGGCCACCAACAGTTATTATTCATTGC
This sequence comes from Blennius ocellaris, assembly GCF_963422515.1. NCBI lineage: Eukaryota > Metazoa > Chordata > Actinopteri > Blenniiformes > Blenniidae > Blennius > Blennius ocellaris. Next base: position 33,799,472 of record NC_137652.1, on the reverse strand, counting down.
CAAAGTCAGGTCATTCACTTACAATGAATGTTAAATCAAATACTTTTGCTCAGTTACATGTAGTCTCCAACAACCTTGATTGGTGTGATGAAGCAGCTGTGCACTGGAAGCACATTATACAAATGGAACCTGCAGATCTGCATCCCCTCTCGTGTTCCATCAAGCTTTCCGGGAATTATATGGGAAATCTTTTTTTTTTTTTTTCCATTTCTATTGCACAGTATAGAGACTCGAGAAGGCAATTGTAACCCCTATATTGAAAAGTTTGTCTAAAATCTGCATTTGGCTTTCTCTGCAGCTGATAAATGTAGAATTGTCAGCCTCAGAAACGGTGAAAGATAATACTAAAAATGTGGAGACATCTGACAGCGAAAGCTTCCAAAACCATTTTCAAATAGTAAAACTGTGAAACAGCTGGAATCTGTTAGACGTCTAGGAGGTCTTTGTTGGTCGTGTCTTTGAAGGCGTTCAATGGTTCTGTGACGGTGTGAATCTTCAGAGGGATTCTTTGTGTGTTTTGTAGGAACAAGTTGGTCAGATTAAGGAGCGTTATGATCATCGGATGCTGCTCAAACACATGCCTTCAGAGTTTAATATCTTCTTGGACCATGTCCTGGCCCTGGACTACTACACCAAACCAGACTACCAGGTAGTGGAGGTGTAGAATGCTAGCTATGCTGCAGCCCCCATGTCTCTCTGATCACCTTCTCTTTGCTCTGTGGGTGCAGCTGCTGATGTCAGTGTTTGAGAATAGTATGAAGGAGCGAATCATCACAGAGAACGAGCCTTTCGACTGGGAGAAAGGAGGAAGTGATGTCACTCTGTCGACCACTGCAACCACTCAACCACAGCACAACACCCGGCCCACCGCGGCCATGGTGGGGTAAGAGCCAAACTCCCACACTTTGTACACATTCACCATTTAAAGACACTACCAGAGAACGTCTTTCTAATATTCTTCCCTAAAAGGTTTCATCCAACCTCCCACTGCCTAAAAGGGATCACACAAAGTTGATTTGTTTGCAAACAAACTAGAATTTGTGGCCATCAATCTGTGTGTATGTTATGCTAACTGAGGTCATCTTCAGAAATTAGCGAGCAAGAGTTTCTGGGATATCAAAGATGGCATTGCAGCAGCTCAGGCCAAAATATCAACATTTGACCAATCCAGCACGGAAAAAAGCCAGACCTTTTGAAAGAAAGCCATGAGAACAGTCTGAAATGTTGTGAAACCGATCATAGATCATTTTTCCAGAGCGAACTGAGATGCCGTGAAATGGAATGTATGAAAAGGATCTTGTTCATGATGTTGTTCCATGACATTCCAATAAACTTAAGTGCTGAAAATACATGTTAGTGTGAGTGTAATGACGAATTTCCTTCAGAAAGGTATTGACGGCGTATTACAGATGTACATCAACAACTAAAACTGGGGCCTAAGAATTCTATTGTTTTCTAGTGAGGATCAGAGTTGGTCTTTGTGTGCTGAGTTTCTAACACGTCTGCTGTGTCCACAGAGCCATCGTGACGCCAGTCCCCGGAGACCTCCAGAGGGAGAACACTGACGATGTTCTGCAGGATGAACACTTCAGTGATCAGGAGAACGCCCCCCCGGCCCTTCCGAGCCGTGTTCCCGTGGAGAGCAGCGCCCAGCCTGCAGGAGAGGGTGGGGAGGCCTGGGACGACACGGACTTCAACCGTAACCGACTCAGGATCAGCCTCAACAAGGTGCAGTGCTTCACAGTTTGATCAGAGTGGCAACCATGTGGCCTGTGGGCTGAAAGCGCCCTGCGAGGGCTCAACAACACTGACACAGGCCCAACGTTAAAGCTTTGTGAAACATGCAGTACCACAGGAGCACCACAGGGAGTCAGTAGAAATTAGAGCAACAATAATTACCACCCTGGAAGAGTCAAAGTCAGTTCATCATGTCAACCGGACCTCAACAAGCAGCTTTTTTATTCAAGTCAAACTGCAGGTTGCTGCATCAAAGGTGTTTTTTTTATTTTTATTTGTTTTATTTGTTTTATTTACTCTATAAAACAATCTGTGTTGAAAACAGATTGAATTTCATTACAATAATTTTGCAGAACTTGTGACAACAGGACAGAAGTTAATGTCCCAGGAAGCAGGGCCAGAAACCACCGAGCCAACAAACCAACAAAACCTGAAAGAATGAGAGAAAAGAGTCAAACCACAGTATCGAGAGCAATGACAGTCAAAACAAATAACAGAGAAATGAGTTCACCTCACAGCTCGTTCATTGATCTGCAAAGTTCTTTCTCTCCACTGCCCAGTTTGATTGAAACACTTGAAGTAGGCGTTCCATTTTCATGAAGCAGCAGAGATACAATCAAGCTGGTTCAAACTGGTTCACAGGCAAGTGAGAGTGAATCTTCTGTGTGAGCAACGTTGATAGGAATGTTCATGATGAGCTGATCTTCTGGCCAAAGACCTTGGAGACGTCACAAGGTAGTTCCAGTCCAAATGTCTTCCTGTGAGCGCAGCTGTGAGCAGTGTTCAACACAAACATGCAGGAATCCACCACAACTTACAAAGAATTCATTCTCATTATATTGAGTACTAGTAATTCATATAAAGTACAAATTTACTGAACAAACAGTCAATCAGCTGGTGTGAATTAGGGCCAAGAGAAAGAGCACTGTTATTTGGGAGAACAAACGTTACGTATGGAACTAATGTTCTATTTCAGAGGCGGTGCTTTAAGCATTGGATGATGTATAACTACTAGTTTTAATGCATTTACAGATGAAACTGCAAGTGTGAATGCTTCAAGCAAACTGTTATGCATTTTCCTGTTTAATAAAATGTCAAAAGTTGACACATGAGATTTTGTTTTAAAAGCGCTTGATAGGTGTTTGAGGAGCCCAAAGTGCTCTACATAACTCATCACATTTACTCATTCACACACATTCACAGATGGCAGATATGGGAATCGAACCTACAACCTCTCAATTGGGAAACAACTGCTCTACTAATGGTTTAAAAGTTTAATGGTTTAACTCGGTTAAGGTTTGAAGAAGTTATATGCTGAGAAAGTGAAACATTTCCCCATCTGTTAACATGGGGAAAGCAGTTGCACAAAAGTTTCAATATTTTAAAAGATTGAAAAGATTTCAACTTGCTAAAACACAGAACCAATGTCCTAAAGAAGCTGCACAGTTTGATATGTGAATGGTTCAAATCGGTTAAAGATTGGAGGAGGAGGAGCACGTTAAAATCATTTTGAAAAGTTGAAATGTTTTTAAAAGTTTAAAAGATTTAAAAAATTTGAAAGAAGCTTTCAAAAAAGTTTAAAAACTTAAATGGTTTAAAAGTGGAATGGTTTAAATTGGTTAAGGTTTGAAAGAGTTATATGCTGTAGAAAATGGAACATTTCCCCATCCACTTCAATGTTGATATTCATTTTGAAAAGTTTAAATATTTTAAAAGGTTGAAAAGATTTTTTAAATTTGAAAGAAGTTTTCAAATAAGTTTACATAGTTGAATGGTTTAACAGTTGAATGGTGTAAATTGGTTAAGGTTTGACGAGTTATATGCTGCAGAAATATTTCCCCACCCCTTAACATGGGGAAACAGTTGAAATATTTCAAAAAGTTTAAAATATTTCTACAAGCTAATACATAGCAACACTGTCCTCAAAGAGCGACACAGTTTGATGTGTGAATTGTCAAAATCGGTTGAAGATTGGAGGAGTTGAAAGCTGTTCAAAAATGTACAGAACTGTGTTGGGACCATTATGTAGCCCGGACACGGGGCACCATTATGTTGGGGCCATTATGTAGGGATTTACTACCTCATATGGATCACTATTTATGTTGTGGTTGGCTATCGATAATGATTAATAATGATCAAAGATAGTTATTAATAATGTTATTGAAATGTAATCTGATCTGTATCAGAACCTCGGAGCACCACCTGTCTTAACAAGAAATGATAGCCAATTCAGTTCTATCAGTCTCATAAGATATACTAAACAGTTAATCAGGAATTTGAATTAATAGTTAAATTAATTACAATTACCAGAATTAACAGTAAAGCTTGAAGGATTTTGGAGTTCTTGACACAGAAGAGTCGACATTTCATTCACTGTTGTGCTCATTAATAAAACAGCAAGTATGATTCCAAAAATTATATTTATTAACAATGAAAACAAATAAAACACAGATTCTAACTACCTATATACAGCTGGGTGTGTGTGTGTGTGTGTGTGTGTGTGGAGAGAGAAAGAGAGAGAGAGAGTTGGAGGGAGTGTGTGTGTGAGACGTGTGATGGAACTACAAAACAAGATGGCGGAACACGAGAAGCTACATTCCAAATGTTTGTTATCAGAGAACAGGAAGTCTGTCCTGGGTCTCCACCATGTGCTGGAGAACAATGGAACATGGAAGCTAGTCTTTAGCGTCTGCTTCCTGTGTGTCTCTGCTAAAGGACCATTTCTAGAAGGACTTGATGTGGATGAGACTTGTTTTGTAAAACGTCAGGAGTCGTCAGATGGTGTTCAGTTACTGTGTGATGTTGTCTTTGATGTGATATATGTAGGATTGTGAGTTAACTAGTTAGTAAAGCAAAGATTAGCATGCAGACCCTGTGTCTGTGGCAGAGCTAACATTGGTTTACAGGTTGATCACTGCTCCTAATATCATTATCTATAGAACTCAATCACTGTAACAGAACCAACACATCTTCATAAAGTTAAACAGTTCTATCATAGCATCAAGTTTAACTAATCTCAGGTAAAGCCCAGTTGTTGTTCCCACTTCCTTGAAGGAGTTCAGTTGTTGTCCTGCTGGAGGGAAGCTGGTGTCTTCTCCTGTAGTTAGCACCTCCTGCTAACTGTGGTTGCTGGTTCTGCAGGCTGAGGAGAAGAAGATGGAGTTGATGTTTCAGGAGTCCTTCTTTGCAGCTCCTGGTTGTTCCTTTTGTCCAGACTGAGGAGCTGGTCACTCAGGTCTGTGATGGTTTTCCTGCTGGTTGAGATCAAGTGGTGGAGTGGAGGCCTCTTGTGGCAGGCCTCTGGTGTTAGCTGTATGCTAACGCTGGGTGAGCTGCCTCCAGCAACCTCCTCCTCCATTGAAGAACAGGAGCAAAACGTTTTTTTGAGAGACTCTCTCCAAAGGCCTTTGGTGAAGGTTGTGGATTCGAAGGTGTGGAATCCTGGGAGCTTCACCAAATCAGTGACTGGCTGAGAACATGGGGGAAGTGTCTTTTGAGTAGGAAGTGGGGGAGGACAAAGGCCCCCCCACTGGATGTGATGGTCAATCACATTCCTGGGTCTAAATTCATATGTCATGATTGTGTGTCATGACAAATTAAAATTGTCTTTCCCCAGAAATGAACAAACTGTCTGTGGTCTTGTGAGATCCCAGCAACGTCCAACCCACGGTCCTGGCACCAGTGGAGGAACACTTTCCTCCTGTGTGTACAATCTCCATGTCGATGGAGCATTAGCATTTGAGATGTTCAACGCTACATCCTCACTGTAGACTGAGGAGGTAGCCATATAGTACAGTTCTGGGCCAGCTGGGTGTTACTACGTCCAGACCGAGAGAACTGACCTTGTCTTTGAGGGGAACACCACAGAGGACAATGCGTGGAAGCAATAAGGTCACCTTCTGCCCTGCCGTAGATCTGCCAAACCTGGTCTGAAGCCTCCACTCCCCTGGCCACAGTGACAACATTCTGCACTCCTGGTGTGTGCATGGCTCTCAGACTGGCCAGATGTGGTGCTGCCCAAGTCAGGATCTCAGTGGCCAACCTCAATAAGCTCACAGGCCTGGTTCTCCCCTGGTACTTGATGTGAAATACCACACTGGTGTTGTAGGACCCCACCAAAACATGTCTTGCACAAAGATGTGTTAGAATTGTTGTAGTGCCAATTACACAGCCATCAGACTCCAGTAGTGACTCCAATCATGCATGTTGAGCGCTGCTTTTTCTTTTTTACAACGCTGACCACTGTGTCACGAACTGGGTCGAGAAGAGTGGTAGCTAGCGGTTCGTAACCTGCTCAGTAACAGATCTAATACAAGTAGACCACTGTCGCAATATATGAAAACAAGCGTGCAGCCGTAGAAAAACTATTCAAACTGAAAGCACCTGTATAATGAAAAACATGTGATAAACACAACAAACACGGCATTTAATCACTCAAACCAGCCGGATTGTGGCTTCAAATAAAGTACCATGAAATCTCCCAAGCACAAAGCATCAGTGAAAAACACAATCGATGGACTCAACAGGTGTAGTATGCCACTCAGCTCTAATGAAAACTGCATAGAAGCGCAGTTTGTGCAGCCCTTGGAAAATGAGAGGACTCGCAGCTCCGACCGCAGGCGACAGGCGACAAGCAGCAACAACTCCAAAGCAGTGGAAATCATGCCGACAAAGCACACGCACACACCTGTGAGCGAGAAGGTGAAATGGGACTGAGCTTCCTGTGTCACATGACGATGTAGACTGGCGCTGTCAAAGTCAGATCCTGGAGCTGCCGCCCTGCATGTGTTCCATGACAAAATTATTTTGAATAAAGTTTTTCTGACATTCTTTTATCATTTTCTGGCCTGGCCCCTTTGTGATTAGGCTTATTTGTATGTGGCCTCTGAACTGACTGCGATGAGATAGACGTGTTTTCTGTTTCATTGGCACAGGAGCTAAAATATTCCTGATGTGTACACAAACATTGTTCATTCTGGTTTTTCCACAGGCTTTAATGGGTCAACCAAAGAACTCATTTCAATCTCTAAACAGGACCGTCTGTCATTTCTCAGGTGGCTCAAGAGGAGGAGGGGGACCGAGGGGCCTGTGTGGTGTCCTCAGCTCGTTGTGGAGCCCCTGAATCTCCCACCGGTCAGGGTCGGTCTTTACGTTACCGGCGGGTCAACAGTCCCGAGTCCGACCGTCTGTCTGCGGCTGAGTGCAGGGCCGACGCCTATGGACAGAGGTGACAGGAACCACACACAACATGGCAACATCACCCATTGGTGCAATGCTAAAACCATTGTGCAAACAATGTTCCAGTATTTTAAACCTCTTTTTTTGTAATTGAAGTTTTTATGGACCTTTAAAACATTTTTGAAACGGGAACAAGAAACAACATAACATTAACATAAATCCCCATCCGCATCCCCAAGGTAACAGCATGTAAAAGGGTACGGTAAAAATAAATCTGAAGAACGAATATCTGCAATGATTTGGTATGATTAAGACGTGGAAAATTCAAAACACAAAACAATATCACTGCAATCAACACAGAGGCTTTACATCACACTTCTATCAGTTCTAATAGAGTTCCAGAGGCCATACCAATCAGTGTTTCTGTCCCCTTTCAACGCTGTGTCGCCATTGAGTTGATCCAGTCATTGAAGTGAGGGGCAACGCGGGAGATTACGGTACAGCAAAGCTCACCCAGGACCAACTCTGTCTCTGGTCCCTCAACGGAAAGGACGGTCAAAAAGTCACTGATGACTTTATCACTCATTCTTTAATCACGTGTAGCCAGGGCTGTCGTACGGAGTCCGCACTCCAGACTCCAGACGGTTTTTTATTGACTCCTTGGTGTTTGTCTCAGACTTGACTCAGACTTGACTCAGACTTGACTCAAACTCGGCCATTGGACTCGCAAAATATTTTAATCGTCTTGACTGAGTTTTTAAACCTGGGTTCTTTTTCTTAGTCTGCATCTGACATTCAGGACAGACAAGATGGAGCGACCCGGACCCGAACCACTGGTATAATCCGTCTCCTGGTTCCTGGACCAGACCACTGTTACAGTCCGTCTCCTTTGTGCTGCTTACTCTCTCTGGGCTGGCACCTCCGGAAGTCCATGATGGTCTCTTTGGTTTTTACATGTTCAAGACAAGGTTGTTGGTTCTGCACCGGTCAACCAGGTGTTTCACCTCCTCTCTGTAGTCCAGGTCATTGTTGTCACGGACGAGGCCCACAACTGTTGTGTCGCCCCCAACGTCACCATGTGACCACCAGCAGTGGGCCTGGCGCAGCAGTCATGGGTCGTCAGTATGAAAAGCTGCGGACTCAGGACGACGACACTGGAGGTGTTGGCCAGCCGCTCAGACTGGGTCTGTCTGGGAGGAGGTGTTGGCCAGCCGCTCAGACTGGGGTCTGTCTGGGAGGAGGTGTTGGCCAGCCGCTCAGACTGGGGTCTGTCTGGGAGGAAGCCAAACAGCCAGTTCCATCTGGAGGTGCTGAATCTAAAGGGGACCAGTTTGCTCAACAGATGCTGTGGGATGAATGTGTTGAACGCAGAGTTGAAGTCCAGAAACCACTCTTACTCTATGTAACCAACAAGGACATATACACTTTATCCCCCTTCCCCCTGCTGGTTGCTTAGATCACAACCTTGTCCACCTCATCTCAAGCCACACCCCCATGGTGAGCAGCCTCCATGGTGATGACTTTGACAGTCTGACCCACTGCATCACGGATTTGATCAATATCTGTGTAGTGAAGAACACTGTGCCTTCAAGCTGGTACAGTGTTTCCCTAATGACCAACCCTGGGTGACCTCTGAGATAAAAGACCTGCAGAACAAGAAGATCGGGGAACGACGAGGAGCTGGACCCTCTGCAGCTGGAGATTAGGAAGGGGAAGGACAGTTCCAGGAGGAAGCTGGAGGAGCAGCTGGAGATTAGGAAGGGGAAGGACAGTTCCAGGAGGGAGCTGGAGGAGCAGCTGAAGGGGAAGGACAGTTCCAGGAGGGAGCTGGAGGAGCAGCTGGAGATTAGGAAGGGGAAGGACAGTTCCAGGAGGGAGCTGGAGGAGCAGCTGAAGATTAAGAAGGGGAAGGACAGTTCCAGGAGGAAGCTGGAGGAGCAGCTGAAGGGGAAGGACAGTTCCAGGAGGGAGCTGGAGGAGCAGCTGAAGGGGAAGGACAGTTCCAGGAGGAAGCTGGAGGAGCAGCTGGAGATTAGGAAGGGGAAGGATAGTTCCAGGAGGGAGCTGGAGGAGCAGCTGAAGATTAGGAAGGGGAAGGACAGTTCCAGGAGGAAGCTGGAGGAGCAGCTGAAGGGGAAGGACAGTTCCAGGAGGGAGCTGGAGGAGCAGCTGGAGATTAGGAAGGGGAAGGACAGTTCCAGGAGGAAGCTGGAGGAGCAGCTGAAGATTAGGAAGGGGAAGGACAGTTCCAGGAGGAAGCTGGAGGAGCAGCTGGAGATTAGGAAGGGGAAGGACAGTTCCAGGAGGAAGCTGGAGGAGCAGCTGGAGATTAGGAAGGGGAAGGACAGTTCCAGGAGGGAGCTGGAGGAGCAGCTGGAGATTAGGAAGGGGAAGGACAGTTCCAGGAGGAAGCTGGAGGAGCAGCTGAAGGGGAAGGACAGTTCCAGGAGGGAGCTGGAGGAGCAGCTGGAGATTAGGAAGGGGAAGGACAGTTCCAGGAGGGAGCTGGAGGAGCAGCTGAAGATTAGGAAGGGGAAGGACAGTTCCAGGAGGGAGCTGGAGGAGCAGAGACGTCTTGTGCCAGCCAGCCTGTCCACGCCCCTTCATCACGACTGGTACGCTGAGCACATGGGTTTGGAGAGGCGCTGCTTTTAAACTCTCCACCTCACCTGGCAGTGTCGAGGGAACACAGGGCAAAGTGGAGGTGTTGGAGCGCTGCTCGTTAAAGAGAAGTAAATCCTCCGTGCCAGGTTTCCACCAACATCTTCATTCAGCCACTGCAGCTCCACCATTCCACTACAGAAATCCCATCCTTTCTTTATCAGCGATCACAAGTTAACGAGGACATTCATTCCCGTAATGCTCCGAGCACTTCTGCATTCAATTTCCCCTCCGCCTTTCGCATACAGCGCCCCCTACGGAGTGGATTTTGCAAGGCATGACAGGAGATTGACAGACTGACCTAAATCGGTTCCTGGTGCTCAACCATTTCTGTTCTGTTGGAAACTTTATTTTGTGTTATTGATGAACTTCTGAGTTGCTCCCGAATTATTTGATTTGCTCCTGAAAAGCTTTCCTTCTCCCGTTGAAGTAAATTTTCTTCTTTGATTGAACTGAACTGAACTGCCTTTCTTCTGCATTTTCATTGGGACTATTTAAGTTAAAAGAAGACTAATACAACATATTAATTTGAGATCAGTGTTCTGTGTTTGCTTTGTTTGGACATTTTACATGAGTAGGGTGTATATTTTAATTGTGTTGTACGTATGTTTGATGTGGGGGAAAAGAAACAGATTGATGGGTTGCATAAACGATCTTAAACTGAAAGACGAACTGACTAAAGCATCTTACATGTCAGTAGAGATACCTGGCTGGCACCCCAAACAAAAGCCTTCCCACACATTGCCCCACAAAGCCGTTCCAGTCTGGATGGACTGCAGAACGTGTCGGCCATGGGGCAGGAGCGGCAGAGGCCAAGTCATCACGCAACAAGAACTGGGCCGATGAACTGAATCTGCTTTTCAACGGATTTGATTTGATTCTGAATCTGGATTCTTGACTCCCTTCCACTGAGACAGCTGGAGGCTAAGGAGTGCTGCACCACCACTCATGAGCAAGTAGCAAACATGGTGGCCTCTGTGATGGCATGACTCCCAGTCTGTATTCTAGTTTTAAAGTCCTTATTGGTAGTTTTGCGGCCAAGGGTCTTGGTCAGTGCATATTTTTGGAACGGGTGGGAGGAAACCAGCACGACTGGAGGAAACACACCTACACACATAGAACATGCAAACTCCACACAGAAAGGCCCTGGGCCATAGATCAACCCGGGTGTTCACCACTGCAGATTAGACCCAGAGGCTTGGCTGTCTCATGGAGCGCCACTCGGCACTACTGGAGCCACTGATCAGTTAAACTCATGACTGAGCTCAGGCTCACTGTGCTGATCCAAATGTAAAGTCATTCTCTTTCAATATTAAAGACTCCAAACCACTGTACGTTACAGTTGATTGTTTTGTCACTGCTTCGATGCAGGATCTTCCATGTTCGCATCGCAATGCATTATAGAAATGATTGTATTAAACACTCTGTTTTTCCCCTCAGTGTCTCCAGAGTATTTCGTCTTTGTTTCTTCAGTGTTTACTCAGAATGTCCTCTGTGTCCCTCAGGATTTGTTCACTTTCCAATATTCAGTATTTTCTCAGCATCTCTTCAGTGTCTCCACTTTGTCTCCTCATCGTTCCCTCAACATTTCTGACATGTCGTCTGTTCATATCTATCAGGTCCAGAATGGACATTCTTGGCTCTCCATCGCGACATGTCTACTCCTCCCAGCCCGCTCAGATGCTGTCAGTTGACCCTGGTTGCCGTGGAGATGGTCAGGTCAGCGGACGACAGGAAGTGTCAGTGGCGTCCATGGACCAGGAGGCGCACAGCAATGCTTTTATACGCTCTGTCCCGCTGGCCGAGGAGGAGGATTTTGACAGCAAAGAGTGGGTCATCATCGACAAAGAAGCGGAGCTCCGGGACTTTCTCCCAACCACATCAGGAACCACTGATGAGGAACCTGAGGAACTCCGCCCCCTGGAGGAGCAGGAGGAGAGGAGGCGGCTCAGAGGTGCAGGTAGGCACCTTTCATTTGGAAGTACAATGAAATACAAACTTTATTCAGTGGAAATGGTTTCAGACGTGTCATTATATCAGGATTCTTGGGATCATTAGAGAGCAGAGAGCTTTATTCCTCCCCAGGGGGAAACACAAACTTACAACAGCTCAAGGTAAAAAGGTGAAGAACTTATCAAATTAAAGAATTAAAATATGTAAACATATGTAAATATCTAACAAGAGCAAAAAAAGAGCACAAAAAATAGAATAAGTAAAAATAAAAAAAAATTCAATAATCGATTAAAAAAGAAAGAAATCCTCTAAAAATAGAGCAAACTGCCAGCATTTCTGTACACACAGTGTAGATAGGTAAAGAGATGTACTCAGTGCAGGTGTAAGGTACACGTAGGACATTTACAGTACGTTGTTAAATGTCCTAACAGCTGTTGGGATGAATGACTTCCGGTAGCGTTCTGTTTTACACTGCGGGTGTCGGAGCCTGAAGGAGCTTTAAAAGAATTAAAAAGTCTTGGTCATCTGAATTCAATGTTAGAAAAGGTGCTTCTCATTTATTCAGCACAAAAACAAGAAAAAACTTATTTTTAGTCTGATGATGAAAATTGCTGCAAAATAAGCTGAAACACTTTTAAACTCGTCCAAAAGATGATGAAAGCTTTTGTATCCAATCTGAAGACGGTGATGGTGATGTTGAGCATAAACATCAATGTTACTCTGCTGTCTGAAAAAGTACAACATCAATGGTGTAGCTTGTGTCTCCTGCTGGATGGATGCATCACTGCTCTGTTTCCATCAGAGTTCAATGACCTAGATCAGTGTTGTTCAACCACTGTGCCGCCAGATCTCGTCAGGTGTGCCGTGGGAAATGATCCAATTTCACATTTTTTTCTAAAAAACATTAGGTTTCACAGCCGCTGTCGACTGTGAGAGCAGTGTGTTGAAGAGTAATGATGTATAAATACTCTTCACCACTAGAGGGCAGCACAGAACTTTGCCGGTGAAATGTAAAGTGACAGACGTCAGAGTGGTTCATCTCCACCTCCTGCTACCATCTTGTATCAAAGTACTGTGTCAGTGACAGTAATGGAGAAGTTTTTGAAAACCAGGATCTCAGCTCTTCATCCATCAGGTCCAGGTTTCACACTGACGGAGGCACTATTAAAAAAGTCCTTGTTTTCTGGATTTACTGGATTCCTGTGGTTAAAACTTTGATGAGAAAGACTTTATATTGTTAATAGAGGCTACAGAGTTTAACATTTTAACATTTTCAGGTGGTGGTGTGCCTCCAGATCTTTCCCCCCAAAAAAGTGTGCCTTGGCTCAAAGAGGTTGAAAAACACTGATCTAGAGAGCACAAGAAAACTCAACAGCATTTATAAAAGTCACAAGACGACACCTATATAGTTCTTTAATCAGAAGAAGCAAAGCTTGGTAGGTCAACAGAGAAAATGACTTTCATGGCTGAAGTTAAAGCTGTGGAAGATCTGTGTTCTCAAAACGGTTTCCAAATATTAAAGTGATGCCAGTTTCAGTGTCGGCAGCCAATTCGCATGTCACTATTTTTCTCTTCTTTTGGATTTCGTCTGCGAGAATCTGAATTGTAAATACATTTGTTAATCTGAAACTGCTGTACATTTCGTCACATTAATTCATACACATACGCACACACAGTCGGACCACTTTACTGCTGCAACTCTGCAATTTCTGACTTGTGGGCCTAGTAAAGGTTAATCTCGTCTAGCTTAGCCCAGCCTGACTAACCTAACCAGAAGATAACAGCAGCAGTGAAACGACGTGTCCCCGACAATCTGGTTTTTCCTGCTTCTCCTCCAGATGTGTTTGGCGTCCCCTCAGAGGCAGCCTGCTTTGAGCACTGTGTAATTGTTGTTTTTGGAGGTAATCTGATTATTCTGATGAGGTGGGGCTTCTTTCCATGCAGGGGGGGAGTTGGTGGTCCGTCCTAAAACTCACACTCGAGAGAGCAGCCGAGGGATGATCACCCTGACGGAGGAGGAGGCGTCGAGGAGGAGCGGCGGCAGCCCGGCACAGTCGCCCTGCCACTCGCTGCCGTCGGGACGTCCTCGCCGGAGGGAGTCGGACCCCACTGGGCCTCACAGACCGGTAAGAGACAGCAGAACCATCAGAGAGCTCAGGAGGCTCAGCTCGGGGGCTTGGGGGACCTTGGAGGAGCTCAGAGGGGCTCAGAGGGGCTCGGGAGGCTTGGCTGCAGGTTCCTGTGTTTAGTGTACTGAAAGCGTCACAGTGAATCATCCATCCATCCATCCATCCATCATCCATCCATGAAAACATTCCGAATCTGAAGTATTTTCTGATCTCATTCACAGATACAAGCATCAGGAACAGTCAGATTTATGTTTTTGTATTAACTTCATCTTAATTCTTTTTAAATTGTGCTTGTTTTAAGATCTTGCCATATCTCCAAACAATATCCTGATTAAAATAGGAAAGGAAGCCCAGCAATTATCCACAAGTTAGAAAGGAAAATGTTGGTTTAACAAGAAGCTCTCAGGTAGAAGCAACCCCAGGTGAGAGCGTCTTCATCTACCTGGCAGGTCAGACCAGAGCTTTGGAACTTTTCTGAACAACATACATGTTTTCAAACACTTTTCACCAAATAAAATTCAACTTTAGCCTTAAAACATGTTGCTCTTTAAAAATGACAATAACGCAGCTAACACTTGGGAATTCA
>NC_137652.1:33755228-33782728 GCF_963422515.1 Blennius ocellaris | reverse complement strand
CTGGTAACCTGCCAGTACCAACTAGTTTTATTAGCTCATAACCTGCCAGTAACCTGCCAGTACCAACTAGTTTTATTAGCTCATAACCTGCCAATACCAACTAGTTTTATTAGCTCATAACCTGCCAGTAACCTGCCAATACCAACTAGTTTTATTAGCTCATAACCTGCCAGTAACCTGCCAATACCAACTAGTTTTATTAGCTCATAACCTGCCAGTAACATGCCAATACCAACTAGTTTTATTAGCTCATAACCTGTCAATACCAACTAGTTTTATTAGCTCCTAACCTGCTAGTAACCTGCCAATACCAACTAGTTTTATTAGCTCATAACCTGCCAGTAACCCGCCAATACCAACTAGTTTTATTAGCTCAGAACCTGCCAGTAACCTGCCAATACCAACTAGTTTTATTAGCTCATAACCTGCCAATACCCTGCCAATACCAACTAGTTTTATTAGCTCATAACCTGCCAGTAACCTGCCAATACCAACTAGTTTTATTAGCTCATAACCTGCCAGCAACCTGCCAATACCAACTAGTTTTATTAGCTCCTAACCTGCCAGTAACCTGCCAATACCAACTAGTTTTATTAGCTCCTAACCTGCCAGTAACCTGCCAATACCAACTAGTTTTACTTGCTCCTAACCTGCCAGTAACCTGCCAATACCAACTAGTTTTATTAGCTCCTAACCTGCCAGTAACCTGCCAATACCAACTAGTTTTATTTGCTGATAACCTGCCAGTAACCTGCCAATACCAACTAGTTTTATTAGCTCCTAACCTGCCAGTAACCTGCCAATACCAACTAGTTTTATTAGCTCCTAACCTGCCAGTAACCTGCCAATACCAACTAGTTTTATTAGCTCATAACCTGTCAGTAACCTGCCAATACCAACTAGTTTTGTTAGCTCATAACCTGCCAGTAACCTGCCAATACCAACTAGTTTTATTAGCTCATAACCTGCCAGTAACCTGCCAATACCAACTAGTTTTATTAGCTCATAACCTGTCAGTAACCTGCCAATACCAACTAGTTTTATTAGTTCATAGCCGGTCAGTAACCTGCCAATACCAACTACTTTTATTAGCTCATAACCTGTCAGTAACCTGCCAATACCAACTAGTTTTATTAGCTGATAACCTGTCAGTAACCTGCCAATACCAACTAGTTTTAATAGCTGATAACCTGCCAGTAACCTGCCAATACCAACTAGTTTTTTTTAGCTCATAACCTGCCAGTAACCTGCCAATACCAACTAGTTTTATTAGCTCATAACCTGTCAGTAACCTGACAATACCAACTAGTTTTATTAGTTCATAGCCGGTCAGTTACCTGCCAACACCAACTAGTTTAATTAGCTCATAATCTGTCAGTAACCTGCCAACACCAACTACTTTTATTAGCTCGTAACCTGCCAGTAACCTGCCAATACCAACTAGTTTTATTAGCTCATAACCTGTCAGTAACCTGACAATACCAACTAGTTTTATTAGTTCATAGCCGGTCAGTTACCTGCCAACACCAACTAGTTTAATTAGCTCATAATCTGTCAGTAACCTGCCAACACCAACTACTTTTATTAGCTCGTAACCTGCCAGTAACCTGCCAATACCAACTAGTTTTATTAGTTCATAACCTGCCAGTAACCTGCCAATACCAACTAGTTTTATTAGCTCCTAACCTGCCAGTAACCTGCCAATACCAACTAGTTTTATTAGTTCATAACCTGTCAGTAACCTGCAATACCAACTAGTTTTATTAGCTCATAACCTGCCAATACCAACTAGTTTTATTAGCTCCTAACCTGCCAGTAACCTGCCAATACCAACTAGTTTTATTAGTTCATAACCTGTCAGTAACCTGACAATACCAACTAGTTTTATTAGTTCATAGCCGGTCAGTTACCTGCCAACACCAACTAGTTTAATTAGCTCATAATCTGTCAGTAACCTGCCAACACCAACTACTTTTATTAGCTCCTAACCTGCCAGTAACTTGCCAATACCAACTAGTTTTATTAGCTCATAACCTGCCAGTAACCTGCCGATACCAACTAGTTGCATTAGCTCCTAACCTGCCAGTAACCTGCCAATGCCAACTAGTTGCATTAGCTCCTAACCTGCCAGTAACCTGCCAATACCAACTAGTTTTATTAGCTCATAACCTGCCAGTAACCTGCTAATACCAACTACTTTTATTAGCTCATAACCTGTCAGTAACCTGCCAATACCAACTAGTTTTATTAGCTGATAACCTGTCAGTAACCTGCCAATACCAACTAGTTTTATTAGCTGATAACCTGCCAGTAACCTGCCAATACCAACTAGTTTTTTTTAGCTCATAACCTGCCAGTAACCTGCCAATACCAACTAGTTTCATTAGCTCATAACCTGCCAGTAACCTGCCAATACCAACTAGTTTTATTAGCACATAACCTGCTAGTAACCTGCCAATACCAACTAGTTTTACTAGCTCATAACCTGCCAGTAACCTGCCAATACCAACTAGTTTTATTAGCTCATAACCTGCCAGTAACCTGCTAATACCAACTAGTTTTATTAGCTCATAACCTGCCAATACCAACTAGTTTTATTAGCTCATAACCTGCCAGTAACCTGCTAATACCAACTAGTTTTATTAGCTCATAACCTGTCAGTAGCCTACCAATACCAACTTGTTTTATTAGCTCATAACCTGTCAGTAACCTGCCAATACCAATTAGTTTTATTAGCTCATAACCTGCCAGTAACCTGCCAATACCAACTAGTTTTATTAGCTCATAACCTGCCAGTAACCTGCCAATACCAACTAGTTGCATTAGCTCATAACCTGCCAGTAACCTGCCAATACCAACTAGTTTTACTAGCTCGTAACCTGCCAATACCAACTAGTTTTATTAGCTCCTAACCTGCCAGTAACCTGCCAATACCAACTAGTTTTACTAGCTCCTAACCTGCCAGTAACCTGCCGACACCAACTAGTTGCATTAGCTCCTAACCTGCCAGTAACCTGCCAATGCCAACTAGTTGCATTAGCTCCTAACCTGCCAGTAACCTGCCAATACCAACTAGTTTTATTACCTCATAACCGGTCAGTAACCTGCCAATACCAATTAGTTTTATTAGCTCATAACCTGCCAGTAACCTGCCAATACCAACTAGTTTTATTAGCTCATAACCTGCCAGTAACCTGCCAATACCAACTAGTTGCATTAGCTCATAACCTGCCAGTAACCTGCCAATACCAACTAGTTTTACTAGCTCGTAACCTGCCAATACCAACTAGTTTTATTAGCTCCTAACCTGCCAGTAACCTGCCAATACCAACTAGTTTTACTAGCTCCTAACCTGCCAGTAACCTGCCGACACCAACTAGTTGCATTAGCTCCTAACCTGCCAGTAACCTGCCAATGCCAACTAGTTGCATTAGCTCCTAACCTGCCAGTAACCTGCCAATACCAACTAGTTTTATTACCTCATAACCGGTCAGTAACCTGCTAATACCAACTAGTTTTATTAGCTCATAACCTGTCAGTAACCTGCCAATACCAACTAGTTTTATTAGCTCATAACCTGCCAGTAACCTGCCAATACCAACTAGTTTCATTAGCTCATAACCTGCCAGCAACCTGCCAATACCAACTAGTTGCATTAGCTCCTAACCTGCCAGTAACCTGCCGATACCAACTAGTTGCATTAGCTCCTAACCTGCCAGTAACCTGCCAATGCCAACTAGTTGCATTAGCTCCTAACCTGCCAGTAACCTGCCAATACCAACTAGTTTTATTAGCTCATAACCTGCCAGTAACCTGCCAATACCAACTAGTTTTATTAGCTCATAACCTGCCAGTAACCTGCCAATACCAACTAGTTTTATTAGCTCATAACCGGTCAGTAACCTGCTAATACCAACTAGTTTTATTAGCTCATAACCTGTCAGTAACCTGCCAATACCAACTAGTTTTATTAGCTCATAACCTGCCAGTAACCTGCCAATACCAACTAGTTGCATTAGCTCCTAACCTGCCAATACCAACTAGTTTTATTAGCTCATAACCTGCAAGTAACCTGCCAATACCAACTAGGTTTATTAGCTCATAACCTGCCAGTAACCTGCCAATACCAACTAGTTTTATTAGCTCATAACCTGCCAGTAACCTGCCAATACCAACTAGTTGCATTAGCTCATAACCTGCCAGTAACCTGCCAATACCAACTAGTTTTACTAGCTCGTAACCTGCCAATACCAACTAGTTTTATTAGCTCCTAACCTGCCAGTAACCTGCCAATACCAACTAGTTTTACTAGCTCCTAACCTGCCAGTAACCTGCCGATACCAACTAGTTGCATTAGCTCCTAACCTGCCAGTAACCTGCCAATGCCAACTAGTTGCATTAGCTCCTAACCTGCCAGTAACCTGCCAATACCAACTAGTTTTATTACCTCATAACCGGTCAGTAACCTGCTAATACCAACTAGTTTTATTAGCTCATAACCTGTCAGTAACCTGCCAATACCAACTAGTTTTATTAGCTCATAACCTGCCAGTAACCTGCCAATACCAACTAGTTGCATTAGCTCATAACCTGCCAGAAACTTGCCAATACCAACTAGTTTTATTAGCTCATAACCTGCCAATAACCTGCCAATACCAACTAGTTTCATTAGCTCATAACCTGCCAGCAACCTGCCAATACCAACTAGTTTTATTAGCTCATAACCTGCCAGTAACCTGCCGATACCAACTAGTTGCATTAGCTCCTAACCTGCCAGTAACCTGCCAATGCCAACTAGTTGCATTAGCTCCTAACCTGCCAGTAACCTGCCAATACCAACTAGTTTTATTAGCTCATAACCTGCCAGTAACCTGCCAATACCAACTAGTTTTACTAGCTCATAACCTGCCAGTCACCTTCCAATACCAACTAGTTGCATTAGCTCCTAACCTGCCAATACCAACTAGTTTTATTAGCTCATAACCTGCCAGTAACCTGCCAATACGAACTAGTTTTATTAGCTCATAACCTGCCAGTAACCTGCCAATACCAACTAGTTTTACTAGCTCATAACCTGCCAGTAACCTGCTAATACCAACTAGTTTTATTAGCTCATAACCTGCCAGTAACCTGCCAGTACCAACTAGTTTTATTAGCTCATAACCTGTCAGTAACCTGCCAATACCAACTAGGTTTATTAGCTCATAACCTGCCAGTGACCTGCCAATACCAACTAGTTTTATTAGCTCATAACCTGCCAGTAACGTGCCAATACCAACTAGTTTCATTAGCTCATAACCTGCCAGTAACCTGCCAATACCAACTAGTTTTACTAGCTCATAACCTGCCAGTAACCTGCCAATAGCAACTGGTTTTACTAGCTCGTAGCCTGCCAATACCAACTAGTTTTATTAGCTCATAACCTGCCAGTAACCTGCCAATACCAACTAGTTTTACTAGCTCCTAACCTGCCAGTAACCTGCCAATACCAACTAGTTGCATTACCTCCTAACCTGCCAGTAACTTGCCAATGCCAACTAGTTGCATTAGCTCCTAACCTGCCAGTAACCTGCCAATACCAACTAGTTTTTTTAGCTCATAACCTGCCAGTAACCTGCTAATACCAACTAGTTTTATTAGCTCATAACCTGCCAATACCAACTAGTTTTATTAGCTCATAACCTGCCAGTAACCTGCTAATACCAACTAGTTTTATTAGCTCATAACCTGTCAGTAGCCTACCAATACCAACTAGTTTTATTAGCTCATAACCTGTCAGTAACCTGCCAATACCAATTAGTTTTATTAGCTCATAACCTGCCAGTAACCTGCCAATACCAACTAGTTTTATTAGCTCATAACCTGCCAGTAACCTGCCAATACCAATTAGTTTTATTAGCTCATAACCTGCCAGTAACCTGCCAATATCAACTAGTTTTATTAGCTCATAACCTGCCAGTAACCTGCCAATACCAACTAGTTTTATTAGCTCATAACCGGTCAGTAACCTGCTAATACCAACTAGTTTTATTAGCTCATAACCTGTCAGTAACCTGCCAATACCAACTAGTTTTATTAGCTCATAACCTGCCAGTTACCTGCCAATACCAACTAGTTGCATTAGCTCATAACCTGCCAGTAACTTGCCAATACCAACTAGTTTTATTAGCTCATAACCTGCCAGTAACCTGCCAATACCAACTAGTTTCATTAGCTCATAACCTGCCAGTAACCTGCCAATACCAACTAGTTTTATTAGCTCATAACCTGCCAGTAACCTGCTAATACCAACTAGTTTTATTAGCTCATAACCTGCCAATACCAACTAGTTTTATTAGCTCATAACCTGCCAGTAACCTGCTAATACCAACTAGTTTTATTAGCTCATAACCTGTCAGTAACCTGCCAATACCAACTAGTTTTATTAGCTCATAACCTGCCAGTTACCTGCCAATACCAACTAGTTGCATTAGCTCATAACCTGCCAGTAACTTGCCAATACCAACTAGTTTTATTAGCTCATAACCTGCCAGTAACCTGCCAATACCAACTAGTTTCATTAGCTCATAACCTGCCAGTAACCTGCCAATACCAACTAGTTTTATTAGCTCATAACCTGCCAGTAACCTGCTAATACCAACTAGTTTTATTAGCTCATAACCTGCCAATACCAACTAGTTTTATTAGCTCATAACCTGCCAGTAACCTGCTAATACCAACTAGTTTTATTAGCTCATAACCTGTCAGTAACCTGCCAATACCAACTAGTTTCATTAGCTCATAACCTGCCAGTAACCTGCCAATACCAACTAGTTTTATTAGCTCATAACCTGCCAGTAACCTGCTAATACCAACTAGTTTTATTAGCTCATAACCTGCCAATACCAACTAGTTTTATTAGCTCATAACCTGTCAGTAACCTGCCAATACCAATTAGTTTTATTAGCTCATAACCTGCCAGTAACCTGCCAATACCAACTAGTTTTATTAGCTCATAACCTGCCAGTAACCTGCCAATACCAATTAGTTTTATTAGCTCATAACCTGCCAGTAACCTGCCAATACCAACTAGTTTTATTAGCTCATAACCTGCCAGTAACCTGCCAATACCAACTAGTTTTATTAGCTCATAACCGGTCAGTAACCTGCTAATACCAACTAGTTTTATTAGCTCATAACCTGTCAGTAACCTGCCAATACCAACTAGTTTTATTAGCTCATAACCTGCCAGTTACCTGCCAATACCAACTAGTTGCATTAGCTCATAACCTGCCAGTAACTTGCCAATACCAACTAGTTTTATTAGCTCATAACCTGCCAGTAACCTGCCAATACCAACTAGTTTTACTAGCTCATAACCTGCCAGTAACCTGCCAATAGCAACTGGTTTTACTAGCTCGTAGCCTGCCAATACCAACTAGTTTTATTAGCTCATAACCTGCCAGTAACCTGCCAATACCAACTAGTTTTACTAGCTCCTAACCTGCCAGTAACCTGCCAATACCAACTAGTTGCATTAGCTCCTAACCTGCCAGTAACCTGCCAATGCCAACTAGTTGCATTAGCTCCTAACCTGCCAGTAACCTGCCAATACCAACTAGTTTTATTAGCTCATAACCTGCCAGTAACCTGCTAATACCAACTAGTTTTATTAGCTCATAACCTGCCAATACCAACTAGTTTTATTAGCTCATAACCTGCCAGTAACCTGCTAATACCAACTAGTTTTATTAGCTCATAACCTGTCAGTAGCCTACCAATACCAACTAGTTTTATTAGCTCATAACCTGTCAGTAACCTGCCAATACCAATTAGTTTTATTAGCTCATAACCTGCCAGTAACCTGCCAATACCAACTAGTTTTATTAGCTCATAACCTGCCAGTAACCTGCCAATACCAATTAGTTTTATTAGCTCATAACCTGCCAGTAACCTGCCAATACCAACTAGTTTTATTAGCTCATAACCTGCCAGTAACCTGCCAATACCAACTAGTTTTATTAGCTCATAACCGGTCAGTAACCTGCTAATACCAACTAGTTTTATTAGCTCATAACCTGCCAGTAACCTGCCAATACCAACTAGTTTCATTAGCTCATAACCTGCCAGTAACCTGCCAATACCAACTAGTTTTATTAGCTCATAACCTGCCAGTAACCTGCTAATACCAACTAGTTTTATTAGCTCATAACCTGCCAATACCAACTAGTTTTATTAGCTCATAACCTGCCAGTAACCTGCTAATACCAACTAGTTTTATTAGCTCATAACCTGTCAGTAGCCTACCAATACCAACTAGTTTTATTAGCTCATAACCTGTCAGAAACCTGCCAATACCAATTAGTTTTATTAGCTCATAACCTGCCAGTAACCTGCCAATACCAACTAGTTTTATTAGCTCATAACCTGCCAGTAACCTGCCAATACCAATTAGTTTTATTAGCTCATAACCTGCCAGTAACCTGCCAATACCAACTAGTTTTATTAGCTCATAACCTGCCAGTAACCTGCCAATACCAACTAGTTTTATTAGCTCATAACCGGTCAGTAACCTGCTAATACCAACTAGTTTTATTAGCTCATAACCTGTCAGTAACCTGCCAATACCAACTAGTTTTATTAGCTCATAACCTGCCAGTTACCTGCCAATACCAACTAGTTGCATTAGCTCATAACCTGCCAGTAACTTGCCAATACCAACTAGTTTTATTAGCTCATAACCTGCCAGTAACCTGCCAATACCAACTAGTTTCATTAGCTCATAACCTGCCAGCAACCTGCCAATACCAACTAGTTGCATTAGCTCATAACCTGCCAGTAACCTGCCGATACCAACTAGTTGCATTAGCTCCTAACCTGCCAGTAACCTGCCAATGCCAACTAGTTGCATTAGCACATAACCTGCTAGTAACCTGCCAATACCAACTAGTTTTACTAGCTCATAACCTGCCAGTAACCTGCCAATACCAACTAGTTTTATTAGCTCATAACCTGCCAGTAACCTGCCAATACCAACTAGTTTTATTAGCTCATAACCTGCCAGTAACCTGCTAATACCAACTAGTTTTATTAGCTCATAACCGGCCAATACCAACTAGTTTTATTAGCTCATAACCTGCCAGTAACCTGCCAATACCAACTAGTTTTATTAGCTCATAACCTGCCAGTAACCTGCCAATACCAACTAGTTTTGTTAGCTCATAACCTGCCAGTTACCTGCCAATACCAACTAGTTTTATTAGCCCATAACCTGCCAGTAACCTGCCAATACCAACTAGTTTTATTAGCTCATAACCTGTCAGTAGCCTACCAATACCAACTTGTTTTATTAGCTCATAACCTGTCAGTAACCTGCCAATACCAATTAGTTTTATTAGCTCATAACCTGCCAGTAACCTGCCAATACCAACTAGTTTTATTAGCTCATAACCTGCCAGTAACCTGCCAATACCAACTAGTTGCATTAGCTCATAACCTGCCAGTAACCTGCCAATACCAACTAGTTTTACTAGCTCGTAACCTGCCAATACCAACTAGTTTTATTAGCTCCTAACCTGCCAGTAACCTGCCAATACCAACTAGTTTTACTAGCTCCTAACCTGCCAGTAACCTGCCGATACCAACTAGTTGCATTAGCTCCTAACCTGCTAGTAACCTGCCAATGCCAACTAGTTGCATTTGCTCCTAACCTGCCAGTAACCTGCCAATACCAACTAGTTTTATTAGCTCATAACCTGCCAGTAACCTGCTAATACCAACTAGTTTTATTTGCTCATAACCTGCCAATACCAACTAGTTTTATTAGCTCATAACCTGCCAGTAACCTGCTAATACCAACTAGTTTTATTAGCTCATAACCTGTCAGTAGCCTACCAATACCAACTAGTTTTATTAGCTCATAACCTGTCAGTAACCTGCCAATACCAATTAGTTTTATTAGCTCATAACCTGCCAGTAACCTGCCAATACCAACTAGTTTTATTAGCTCATAACCTGCCAGTAACCTGCCAATACCAATTAGTTTTATTAGCTCATAACCTGCCAGGTACCTGCCAATACCAACTAGTTTTATTAGCTCATAACCTGCCAGTAACCTGCCAATACCAACTAGTTTTATTAGCTCATAACCGGTCAGTAACCTGCTAATACCAACTAGTTTTATTAGCTCATAACCTGTCAGTAACCTGCCAATACCAACTAGTTTTATTAGCTCATAACCTGCCAGTTACCTGCCAATACCAACTAGTTGCATTAGCTCATAACCTGCCAGTAACTTGCCAATACCAACTAGTTTTATTAGCTCATAACCTGCCAGTAACCTGCCAATACCAACTAGTTTCATTAGCTCATAACCTGCCAGTAACCTGCCAATACCAACTAGTTTTATTAGCTCATAACCTGCCAGTAACCTGCTAATACCAACTAGTTTTATTAGCTCATAACCTGCCAATACCAACTAGTTTTTTTAGCTCATAACCTGTTAGTAACCTGCCAATACCAACTAGTTTTATTAGCTCATAACCTGCCAGTAACCTGCCAATACCAACTTGTTGCATTAGCTCATAACCTGTCAGTAACCTGCCAATACCAACTAGTTTTATTAGCTCATAACCTGCCAGTAGCCTGCCAATACCAACTAGTTTCATTAGCTCATAACCTGCCAGTAACCTGCCAATACCAACTAGTTTTGTTAGCTCATAACCTGCCAGTAACCTGCCAATACCAACTAGTTTTATTAGCACATAACCTGCTAGTAACCTGCCAATACCAACTAGTTTTACTAGCTCATAACCTGCCAGTAACCTGCCAATACCAACTAGTTTTATTAGCTCATAACCTGCCAGTAACCTGCTAATACCAACTAGTTTTATTAGCTCATAACCGGCCAATACCAACTAGTTTTATTAGCTCATAACCTGCCAGTAACCTGCTAATACCAACTAGTTTTATTAGCTCATAACCTGTCAGTAGCCTACCAATACCAACTTGTTTTATTAGCTCATAACCTGCCAGTAACCTGCCAATACCAACTAGTTGCATTAGCTCATAACCTGCCAGTAACCTGCCAATACCAACTAGTTTTACTAGCTCGTAACCTGCCAATACCAACTAGTTTTACTAGCTCCTAACCTGCCAGTAACCTGCCGATACCAACTAGTTGCATTAGCTCCTAACCTGCTAGTAACCTGCCAATGCCAACTAGTTGCATTTGCTCCTAACCTGCCAGTAACCTGCCAATACCAACTAGTTTTATTAGCTCATAACCGGTCAGTAACCTGCTAATACCAACTAGTTTTATTAGCTCATAACCTGTCAGTAACCTGCCAATACCAACTAGTTTTATTAGCTCATAACCTGCCAGTAACCTGCCAATACCAACTAGTTGCATTAGCTCATAACCTGCCAGTAACTTGCCAATACCAACTAGTTTTATTAGCTCATAACCTGCCAGTAACCTGCCAATACCAACTAGTTTCATTAGCTCATAACCTGCCAGCAACCTGCCAATACCAACTAGTTGCATTAGCTCCTAACCTGCCAGTAACCTGCCGATACCAACTAGTTGCATTAGCTCCTAACCTGCCAGTAACCTGCCAATGCCAACTAGTTGCATTAGCTCCTAACCTGCCAGTAACCTGCTAATACCAACTAGTTTTATTAGCTCATAACCTGCCAATACCAACTAGTTTTTTTAGCTCATAACCTGCCAGTAACCTGCCAATACCAACTAGTTTTTTTAGCTCATAACCTGCCAGTAACCTGCCAATACCAACTAGTTTTTTTAGCTCATAACC
Source organism: Blennius ocellaris (assembly GCF_963422515.1). Taxonomy (NCBI): domain Eukaryota; kingdom Metazoa; phylum Chordata; class Actinopteri; order Blenniiformes; family Blenniidae; genus Blennius; species Blennius ocellaris. The sequence goes on along the minus strand of NC_137652.1, from coordinate 33,770,933 downwards.
TGCCAGTAACCTGCCAATGCCAACTAGTTGCATTAGCTCATAACCTGCCAGTAACCTGCCAATACCAACTAGTTTTCTTAGCTCATAACCTGCCAGTAACCTGCCAATACCAACTTGTTGCATTAGCTCATAACCTGTCAGTAACCTGCCAATACCAACTAGTTTTATTAGCTCATAACCTGCCAGTAGCCTGCCAATACCAACTAGTTTCATTAGCTCATAACCTGCCAGTAACCTGCCAATACCAACTAGTTTTGTTAGCTCATAACCTGCCAGTAACCTGCCAATACCAACTAGTTTTATTAGCACATAACCTGCTAGTAACCTGCCAATACCAACTAGTTTTACTAGCTCATAACCTGCCATTAACCTGCCAATACCAACTAGTTTTATTAGCTCATAACCTGCCAGTAACCTGCTAATACCAACTAGTTTTATTAGCTCATAACCTGCCAATACCAACTAGTTTTATTAGCTCATAACCTGCCAGTAACCTGCTAATACCAACTAGTTTTATTAGCTCATAACCTGTCAGTAGCCTACCAATACCAACTTGTTTTATTAGCTCATAACCTGTCAGTAACCTGCCAATACCAATTAGTTTTATTAGCTCATAACCTGCCAGTAACCTGCCAATACCAACTAGTTGCATTAGCTCCTAACCTGCCAGTAACCTGCCGATACCAACTAGTTGCATTAGATCCTAACCTGCCAGTAACCTGCCAATGCCAACTAGTTGCATTAGCTCCTAACCTGCCAGTAACCTGCCAATACCAACTAGTTTTATTAGCTCATAACCTGCCAGTAACCTGCTAATACCAACTAGTTTTATTAGCTCATAACCTGCCAATACCAACTAGTTTTTTTAGCTCATAACCTGTCAGTAACCTGCCAATACCAACTAGTTTTCTTAGCTCATAACCTGCCAGTAACCTGCCAATACCAACTTGTTGCATTAGCTCATAACCTGCCAGTAACCTGCCAATACCAACTAGTTTTATTAGCTCATAACCTGCCAGTAACCTGCCAATACCAACTAGTTTTGTTAGCTCATAACCTGCCAGTAACCTGCCAATACCAACTAGTTTTATTAGCACATAACCTGCTAGTAACCTGCCAATACCAACTAGTTTTACTAGCTCATAACCTGCCAGTAACCTGCCAATACCAACTAGTTTTATTAGCTCATAACCTGCCAGTAACCTGCTAATACCAACTAGTTTTATTAGCTCATAACCTGCCAATACCAACTAGTTTTATTAGCTCATAACCTGCCAGTAACCTGCTAATACCAACTAGTTTTATTAGCTCATAACCTGCCAGTAACCTGCCAATACCAACTAGTTGCATTAGCTCATAACCTGCCAGTAACCTGCCAATACCAACTAGTTTTACTAGCTCGTAACCTGCCAATACCAACTAGTTTTATTAGCTCCTAACCTGCCAGTAACCTGCCAATACCAACTAGTTTTACTAGCTCGTAACCTGCCAATACCAACTAGTTTTATTAGCTCCTAACCTGCCAGTAACCTGCTAATACCAACTAGTTTTATTAGCTCATAACCTGTCAGTAGCCTACCAATACCAACTAGTTTTGTTAGCTCATAACCTGTCAGTAACCTGCCAATACCAATTAGTTTTATTAGCTCATAACCTGTCAGTAACCTGCCAATACCAACTAGTTTTATTAGCTCATAACCTGCCAGTAACCTGCCAATACCAACTAGTTTTATTAGCTCATAACCTGCCAGTAACCTGCCAATACCAACTAGTTGCATTAGCTCATAACCTGCCAGTAGCTTGCCAATACCAACTAGTTTTATTAGCTCATAACCTGCCAGTAACCTGCCAATACCAACTAGTTTCATTAGCTCATAACCTGCCAGTAACCTGCCAATACCAACTAGTTTCATTAGCGCATAACCTGCCAGTAACCTGCCAATACCAACTAGTTTTATTAGCACATAACCTGCTAGTAACCTGCCAATACCAACTAGTTTTACTAGCTCCTAACCTGCCAGTAACCTGCCAATACCAACTAGTTTTATTAGCTCATAACCTGCCAATACCAACTAGTTTTATTAGCTCCTAACCTGCCAGTAACCTGCCAATACCAACTAGTTTTATTAGCTCATAACCTGCCAGTAACCTGCCAATACCAACTAGTTTTATTAGCTCATAACCTGCCAGTAACCTGCCAATACCAACTAGTTTTATTAGCTCATAACCTGCCAGTAACCTGCTAATACCAACTAGTTTTATTAGCTCATAACCTGCCAATACCAACTAGTTTTATTAGCTCATAACCTACCAGTAACCTGGCAATACCAACTAGTTTTATTATTAATCAGTCAATCAATCAAGCTTTATTTATAAAGCACATTTAAAAAACCAAAAGGTAACCAAAGTGCTGTACATCAAAAACATCAAATAAAATAAATAAAATAATTCAAAAGTTAATTCAAAAGCACAGAAGAGACAAGGCATAAAACATAGAAAACATGTAAAACAAACAAACAAGCTTACTACAAGTTCTATGATATCAAACAAGATGAAAATAAATCAAGGTGTACTAAAAGCCAAAGAATAAAAGTGGGTTTTTAAAAGGGATTTGAAAACAGGGAGCGAGGAAGCCTGCCTGATGTTGATAGGCAGCTCATTAATGATCTGTCTCCTCTGAGCTTCAGCCTCGTCTTAGGGACTGTCAGCAGCAGCTGATCGGCTGATCTCAGGGATCTTGGTGGGCAGTAAGGCTGAAGCAGGTCTGACAGATAATGGGGAGCCAGATTGTTAAAACATTTAAAAACAAATAACAAAAGCTTAAAATGAATTCTGTGGTGCACAGGGAGCCAGTGGAGGGAGGCCAGGATGGGGGAGATGTGCTCACGCCTAGGGGTCTGTGTTAGCAGACGCGCAGCAGAGTTCTGCACAAGCTGCAGTGGAGAAAGGGAGGCCTGGCTAATGCCTACATACAGGGAGTTGCAGTAGTCCAGACGAGTCGTGATGAAAGCATGGATTAGTTTCTCCAGGTCAGGCCTTGATAAAATAGGCCTCAATTTAGCAATTTGGCGTAGTTCATAAAAACTTTTTTGCACTACAGAACAGATCTGCTTCTCAAATTTAAAATCAGGGTCGAAATTGACCCCCAGGTTGGTGACACAATCCTTGAGATTTAGTGACAAAGAGCCAAGGTCAATGTTGGGGGGAGTACAGCAACTTGGTCGGAATATCATCACTTCGGTCTTGCTTTCATTAAGACTGAGAAAACTAGAGGAGAGCCAGGCTTTAATATCGTGAAGACAGTCTAGGAGTGGCTGGACAGAGTGGGAGTGGTTTTGTGCCAAAGGAAAATAGACCTGGCAATCATCGGCATACAAATGAAATGAGACCCTGTGTTTTCTAAAAACAGAACCAAGGGGGAGTAGATACAGTGCGAATAGAATATACAGCTCCCTTTCTCTGAGTTCAACCAACCAATGACCTTCAGAAGTTGCCTGATGACTGCTGAATGATTGAATGTTGAACTGATGACTAAATAGAGTCCAGCTGTGTGGAATGTAATCTCAGTACCAATACAGCTGTTCTGTTAAGAGAATATTGGGGCGCAAACAGGACCATGAAGTCCAAGGAGCCAGACAGGTCAGAGATAAAGTAGTGGAGACGTTTAAAGCAGGGTTAGACATCTCCCGGAGCACTGTTCAATCCATTGTCCGGAAATGGAAAGAGTATGGCACAACTGCAAACCTACCAAGACTAAAGTTCCAGGCCGAACAAGGAGATGCAGCCAAGAGGCCCAGGGTGACTCTGGACCAACTGCAGACATCCACAGCTCAGGTGGGGGAATCTGTCCACAGGACAACTATTGGGCTGCACTCCACAAATCTGGCCTTGATGGAAGAGTGGCAAGAAGAAAGCCATTGTTCAAAGAAACCATAAGAAGTCCCGTTTGTAGTTTGATAGAAACCATGTGGGGACACAGCAAACATGTGGAAGAAGGTATCTGGTCACATGGGACCAAAATGCAAAACGTTATGTGTGGCGGAAACCGAACACTACACATCACCCTGAACACACCAAGCCCACTGTCCAACATGGTGGTGGAACCATCATGCTCTGGGTGCTGCTCTTCAGCAGGACCACCATCCTAAACATAAAGACTTGAGACTGGAGGGTCACCTTCCAGCAGGACCACCATCCTAAACATAAAGACTTGAGACTGGAGGGTCACCTTCCAGCAGGACCACCATCCTAAACATAAAGACTTGAGACTGGAGGGTCACCTTCCAGCAGGACCACCATCCTAAACATAAAGACTTGAGACTGGAGGGTCACCTTCCAGCAGGACCACCATCCTAAACATAAAGACTTGAGACTGGAGGTTCACCTTCCAGCAGGACCACCATCTTAAACATAAAGACTTGAGACTGGAGGTTCACCTTCCAGCAGGACCACCATCCTAAACATAAAGACTTGAGACTGGAGGGTCACCTTCCAGCAGGACCACCAAACTAAACATAAAGACTTGAGACTGGAGGTTCACCTTCCAGCAGGACCACCATCCTAAACATAAAGACTTGAGACTGGAGGTTCACCTTCCAGCAGGACCACCATCTTAAACATAAAGACTTGAGACTGGAGGTTCACCTTCCAGCAGGACCACCATCCTAAACATAAAGACTTGAGACTGGAGGGTCACCTTCCAGCAGGACCACCATCTTAAACATAAAGACTTGAGACTGGAGGTTCACCTTCCAGCAGGACCACCATCCTAAACATAAAGACTTGAGACTGGAGGGTCACCTTCCAGCAGGACCACCAAACTAAACATAAAGACTTGAGACTGGAGGTTCACCTTCCAGCAGGACCACCATCCTAAACATAAAGACTTGAGACTGGAGGTTCACCTTCCAGCAGGACCACCATCCTAAACATAAAGACTTGAGACTGGAGGTTCACCTTCCAGCAGGACCACCATCCTAAACATAAAGACTTGAGACTGGAGGTTCACCTTCCAGCAGGACCACCATCTTAAACATAAAGACTTGAGACTGGAGGTTCACCTTCCAGCAGGACCACCATCCTAAACATAAAGACTTGAGACTGGAGGGTCACCTTCCAGCAGGACCACCATCTTAAACATAAAGACTTGAGACTGGAGGTTCACCTTCCAGCAGGACCACCATCCTAAACATAAAGACTTGAGACTGGAGGGTCACCTTCCAGCAGGACCACCAAACTAAACATAAAGACTTGAGACTGGAGGTTCACCTTCCAGCAGGACCACCATCCTAAACATAAAGACTTGAGACTGGAGGTTCACCTTCCAGCAGGACCACCATCCTAAACATAAAGACTTGAGACTGGAGGTTCACCTTCCAGCAGGACCACCATCCTAAACATAAAGACTTGAGACTGGAGGTTCACCTTCCAGCAGGACCACCATCCTAAACATAAAGACTTGAGACTGGAGGTTCACCTTCCAGCAGGACCACCATCCTAAACATAAAGACTTGAGACTGGAGGGTCACCTTCCAGCAGGACCACCATCCTAAACATAAAGACTTGAGACTGGAGGTTCACCTTCCAGCAGGACCACCAAACTAAACATAAAGACTTGAGACTGGAGGGTCACCTTCCAGCAGGACCACCATCCTAAACATAAAGACTTGAGACTGGAGGGTCACCTTCCAGCAGGACCACCATCCTAAACATAAAGACTTGAGACTGGAGGTTCACCTTCCAGCAGGACCACCATCCTAAACATAAAGACTTGAGACTGGAGGGTCACCTTCCAGCAGGACCACCATCCTAAACATAAAGACTTGAGACTGGAGGTTCACCTTCCAGCAGGACCACCAAACTAAACATAACACCAGGGCTCCAATAGAATGGTTTAAAACAAAACATAGTCATATGTTAGAACGTCTCAGTCAAAGTCCAGACCTAAATCCTTCCAGAATCTGTGTCCAGATGTGAAAACTGCTGTTCACAAACGCTCTCCGTCTAATGTGACTGAGTTTGAGCTGTTTTGAAAGAAGAAAGGGCAGAAATCTCAGTGTCCAGATGTGCAGAGCTGGTAGAGACAGACCCTAAAAGACGTGCAGCTGGAATTGCAGCAGAAGGTTCTATAAAGTTTTGACTCAGGGGGGATGGATACTTTTGCACACTGCACTTTTCAGTGTTTTATTTTTGAAAACAATTTAAAGTCATGTATAATTTTCTTTGTACTTCACAATTGTGTGACACTTTGTGTTGGTCTTTTACATAAAATTCCAATAAAATATGTTTATGTTTGTGGCGTGTAATGTGACAAAATGTGGAAAAGTTGAAGGGTATGAATACTTTTGCAAGCCACTGTAAAAAATGTAATCAGAAACTTACTCTAATTACTAAGATAAAAAAGTAAAAGTACTGGTATTGGCAGGTTACTGGCAGGTTATGAGCTAATAGTGTTTTCACTCCGTTTGTTTACAAACACTGGACACGATCGCTCCTTTGAAGACCCGGCGCACCAAACCTTCACCCGAGCCCTGGCTGAATGACGTCACTCGCGCTGCGAAGCGTGAGTGCAGGAGAGCAGAGCGCAGGTGGAAAAGGGACAGGCTACATGTTTCCTATGGTGTTCTTAAGGAGAGCCTGCGGTCTTATCAAAGGACTGTAAAAGCCGAAAAGAATACATATTTCTCAGAAATAATTGCCTCTGATTGTAATAACCCTCGCACTCTGTTCAAAACCATAAACACCGTCCTAGAGGTCCCTAAGTCTAATGTTTTTGCAGCCTCCTCTGAAATTTGTGAAAGATTCCTCCGCTTTTTCACTGATAAAGTTGTATCAACAAGATCCTGTATTGTTCAGCCTTCTCATGCCCCTTTAATTCCTTTGCCCTGCACATCTGCTTTTGTTCAGTTCGAGCCAGTGTCCCTCTCCATTTTAAATGACACAGTTAGCCTGATGAAACCCTCTGGTTCCCCTGTAGTGGCCATCCCACCCCGCTTGTTTAAAGAGGTACTTGCTACTATTGGACCAAGTGTCCTTGAGATCATCAATAGCAGTCTCTCCTCTGGCACAGTACCTGGAGATTTTAAACATGCAGTAGTTCGACCCCTGCTTAAAAAAACAGGCATAGCACTCTGGAAAAGGTTTTCGTCCAGGATATCTCTGTACTTGCCGCATTCATCTTTCCTTCAATTGCAACCAGTCGTCCTGTCCCTGCAGCTGCAAAACACCCCCACAGCATGAAGCTCCCACCACCACACTTGACTGTAGGGATGGTGTTGGGCAGGTGATGAGCGGTGCCTGGTTCTCCACACATACCGCTTAGAATTAAGGCCAAAAAGTTCTATCTTTGTCTCATCAGACCAGAGAATCTTATTTATCATAGTCTGGGAGTCCTTCATGTGTTTTTTGGCAAATTCTATGCGGGCTTTCATGTGTCTTACTCTGAGGAGAGGCTTCCGTCGGGCCACTCTGCCGTAAAGCCCTGACTGGTGGAGGGCTGCAGTGATGGTTGACCTTCTTGAACTTTCTCCCATCTCCTCACTGCATCTCTGGAGTTCAGCCACTGTGATCTTTGGGTTCTTCTTTACCTCTCTCACCAAGGCTCTTCTCCCCCGATTGCTCAGTTTGGTTGGACGGCCAGCTCTTGGAAGAGTTCTTGTCATCCCATACGTCTTCCATTTAAGGATTATGGAGGCCACTGTGCTCTTGGGAACTTTAAGTGCAGCAGAAATGTTTTTGTATCCATGGCCAGATCTGTGCCTTGCCACAATTCTGTCTCTGAGCTCTTCAGGCAGTTCCTTCGACCTCATGATTCTCATCTGCTCTGACATGCACTGTGAGCTGGAAGGTCTTATATAGACAGGTGTGTGGCTTCCTTAATCAAGTCCAATCATTAGAATTAAACACAGCTGGACTCCAATGAAGGTGTAGAACCATCTCATGGATGATCAGAAGAAATGGACAGTACCTGAGGTAAATATACAAGTGATACAAGCAAAGGGTCTGAATACTTATGTCCATGTGATATTTCAGTTTTTCTTTTTTAATAAATCTGTAAAAATGTCTACAATTCTGTGTTTTTCTGTCAATACGGGGTGCTGTGTGTACATTAAAAGGAAAAAAAATGAACTTAAAGGATTTTAGCAAATGGCTGCAATTTAACAAAGAGTGAGAAACTTTAAGGGGGTCTGAATACTTTCCGTACCCACTGTATATATCTATATATCACTTCATTTTCATTTCATTATACTCCACGCTTCTTAGATAGCTGCAATCCTCACTATGTACACAGTGTTGACAATGTAACCACCTTGTGTGTGCAGAGAAACAGCAAAAACATTTCAAAGCCATGTTGCTTTATTAAAGTGTTCACCAAGACAAAGGGCCGTGTGAAGCGTCAGGACTGAGGCTGATTGGAGCTTGTAGCGGGCGGGTTTGGTCCGAGCCTCATGTTTGACACAACTAAACCGTCAGGACTCCGTGCTGCGGAGGCTGTCGCTCATGAAGCTACCTTCACATTAGTCAGAGGATTTCAGCAGGGTGGCTGCTGTTTTTCCAGCCCTCTTTTTTCGGACATTGACATTGACGGCAAGCCATCCAGACCCCCCCCAGGTTAAAAAATAGACTTGGACTCGGTCGAGTATATTGCGAGTCCAATGGTCGAGTCCTTGACAAGTCTGACTCAAATACCAAGGAGTCCAAGTGAAGTGTGAGACGACAAAGAAACGTGTGGAGTCCTACAGCCCAACACACCCAGTCATCCTGCCCTCCTCTGCTGGAACCGTCTCCATCGCTCCACATCCAGGGGGAGTTTGTGCTCGCATGTCTATTTGGGCTTCAGCATTTTGCAGAGAGGAGGATGCAGGGAGAGCCAAACTGAGGGAGCTTGTGTCATCATGCCACCCTGTCACCACCAAGAATACACCATGAATGCTTCCACACTCTATTACACATCACCATGCATCACAACTCATCCACTTGCAAGTTTCATGAATCGAGGTGATTCTTGAGATCCGTGGAGCACGTTTTACCAAAAACATGCTCCACGGATCTCAAGAATGTCCATTTAAGATTCCTATCAAATGCATTACGACACAGAAAGAAGAGTAGGAATGTAAACCCTGCACATTGGATGAGGGTCGGTTTACACCATAACGAATATGCGACCATGAAAAGCTGTGGAGCACTGTTACCATACTGAAGAGTTGTTGGGCTCATGCACCAGTCACAAACAGGGTGGCCTCTGAAGTGTCGTGACTCACAGCTCCTATTCTACATTTTACACTTGAAATGACTCGTGCTTTATGAAGGGACAAGCTGTTTTCACTTGAAACCTTGTTGTGTAAACAGGGCCAGGCAGAGAGGGAGAGAGAGAGAGACAGAGAGAGAGACAGAGAGAGACAGAGAGAGAGACAGAGAGCGAGACAGAGATAGAGAGAGAGAGAGAGACAGAGACAGAGGGATACAGAGAGACAGAGAGAGAGAGACAGAGAGAGAGAGACAGAGACAGAGAGAGAGACAGAGAGAGAGAGAGACAGAGAGAGAGAGAGACAGAGAGAGAGACAGAGACAGAGAGCGAGACAGAGAGAGAGAGACAGAGAGAGAGACAGAGAGAGAGAGACAGAGAGAGAGAGAGAGAGAGAGAGACAGAGAGAGAGAGACAGAGAGAGAGAGAGAGAGAGAGAGAGACAGAGAGAGAGAGAGAGACAGAGAGCGAGACAGAGAGAGAGAGACAGAGAGAGAGAGACAGAGGGAGACAGAGAGAGAGAGACAGAGACAGAGAGAGAGAGAGAGAGAGAGACAGAGAGAGAGACAGCGAGAGAGAGAGAGAGACAGAGAGAGAGATACAGAGACAGAGAAAGAGAGACAGAGACAGAGAAAGAGAGAGAGACAGAGAAAGAGAGAGAGAGAGAGATACAGAGACAGAGAAAGAGAGACAGAGACAGAGAAAGAGAGAGAGACAGAGAGAGAGACAGAGAGAGAGAAAGAGAGACAGAGAAAGAGAGAGAGAGAGAGAGAGAGACAGAGAGAGAGATACAGAGACAGAGAAAGAGAGAGAGACAGAGAGAGAGATACAGAGACAGAGAAAGAGAGACAGAGAAAGAGAGAGAGAGAGAGAGAGAGAGAGAGAGAGAGAGGGGGGGGGGGTTGGATTATAGAGGCACTGCTGCAGGAGCACTGCAGATTTCCACTGGTCAATATGTTGTGCTAGAGTTCTCCTGCTCTCGTGAGTCGTTTCCTTTTCTAAACTACTTGACATGTTGACAGACTTGACATCACAATCATTTCCCAGAACATAGGAGATGTGAACTTTAGTAGCCGGTGGGGATGTTCTCTGTAAAGTATTGAACCATTCAATTCAATGTGCACGCTTCAATACGCCCTTTATGCTCTACAGGTCTTAGTGGCGTGTCCCACAGTCCTAGAGAGGCCCTGTCCACACCAACTACAATCTTCTGTTTTCTCTTTTCCCTCTGAGTTCTTCAAAACATTTCCGCCCACACGGCACTATGAACATGGCTCAACACGACGCCTGAGGGCATGTAGTACACATTCCAGGCCTGTAGGTGCACTGTGCCTCACCAAGTACACCAAAAAGGCAGAAGACATGGAGAACAAAGAATATAGAAGTTGACTTTGATGTGGGTATTAGGTGACGGGAACCACGGTGGGGAGTGACATCATCGTTTTCCACAGATGTGCAACGTCTTTGCTGTCCACAGCTTAAAGCCGAGCCGGCGTTTTAGAATTTCCCCACTCTAAGATTCATGTTAAAAAGCATGAAGATGCTGCCTCGTGTGGAACCGGGGTGTTTAAGTGGAATGGCGTTCTGGTGTGGACGGCCACGTTCTCACATGCAAACCCACCACATCTGCAAAGCGTGTCACTGGCAGTGTCAGCCAGCAGCTGTCTGCTCCTGGACTTCAAACCACACTAATATGTCAGCTCGCTCACAGTCTTTCTCTGTTATTACTAAAACAGTTCAGACAAACAGATTTTTGCCTGAACCGAGGCTCAGGCTGAACCATGGACTCCCTGGACTGTTGCAAGCCGACTTGCTGGTTTCCACTTGCATATTACTGTTTGTAGACCCACAGTCACAGTCAAATGAGGACTGATTCAATTAAAGAAACAATTGTCTGTATTTCAGGTTGCAGTAAAGGTACCTGAGAACTTGGAGCTGCCTGACAAATACCTGAGGCTCAGCCTCTCTGGAGGGAGTTGTTGTGAATTTGAGCAGGGGTTTGGTCAGCAGGGTTTGGGGTTTTACTCAGTTCATGAAGAGTTCAGAGCAGAAGAATCTGTCGGCTGAGCCTCATGCACCTCACCTCATGCAGAACAGACCCAGGCTCCTTGTCTTCAGTAGCATGTGTCTGTCTTTGGAAGATGTTTGGGAATTACACTGGTCCTCTTCAGCATCCAGACCAAAGAGTCCAGACGTCTCAGTGGACACAGTCCAAGGAACGTGACCCTGTCTGCTCAGGACACAGAGACTGCCTGAAGTCCAAGAGCAGGATGACACTGGCTGACTGTCTGACTGACTGGCTGGCTGGCTGACTGACTGACTGGCTGACTGACTGACTGACTGACTGTCTGACTGACTGACTGACTGACTGACTGACTGACTGGCTGCCTGAAGTCCAAGAGCAGGATGACACTGGCTGACTGTCTGTCTGACTGACTGGCTGGCTGGCTGACTGACTGACTGGCTGACTGACTGACTGACTGACTGACTGTCTGACTGACTGACTGGCTGGCTGGCTGGCTGGCTGGCTGGCTGACTGTCTGACTGACTGACTGGCTGACTGACTGACTGACTGACTGACTGACTGTCTGACTGACTGACTGGCTGGCTGGCTGGCTGGCTGGCTGGCTGACTGTCTGACTGACTGGCTGGCTGGCTGACTGACTGACTGACTGGCTGACTGACTGACTGACTGACTGACTGTCTGACTGACTGACTGGCTGGCTGGCTGGCTGGCTGGCTGGCTGACTGACTGACTGACTGACTGACTGACTGACTGACTGGCTGACTGACTGACTGACTGACTGGCTGGCTGACTGACTGACTGACTGACTGACTGACTGACTGACTGACTGGCTGGCTGGCTGACTGGCTGACTGACTGACTGACTGACTGACTGGCTGGCTGACTGACTGACTGACTGACTGGCTGACTGACTGACTGACTGACTGGCTGGCTGGCTGGCTGGCTGGCTGGCTGGCTGGCTGGCTGACTGACTGGCTGGCTGGCTGACTGACTGGCTGGCTGACTGACTGACTGACTGACTGACTGACTGACTGACTGACATACACATTTCCCTGATAGTTCAACAAAAGGTACCTCGTTCTTTGTGCTCATTGACTCTGTCCATCTTCACAGACACAAGACGCAGTGAGAGAACTGCTTTCACCATTGTGAGCTCACCCACACATCAAAGACTTCTTCTGGAGTTCATCTGTTCATTTAATTCCAAATCTGCTTCTTTGAATTTTTCTTACTTGTCATGATTGACAAGGAGTGACTCGGGAACAGCTGGAATGTGTTGTTGTTTTTACAGTAAATATGTGATTGTCATTTATTTGACTTGTTCTAAATGAAATAGTCACAAGAGATCTTTGCATTGAATCTTAGAAAATATCAACTTGGTGAACACTGATGCAGTTTTTGCTCAAGACTGGACTGAACCCTTATTGGTGGATTCAAAAGTCAACAGCAAAGGGGATGCAGGGGGATGTAGGGACGGATGTACTGAGGAATGTTAGCCGGGGTGTAGGGAGGGAGGGAGGGATGGAGGGAGGGGTGCTGGGAGGGATGGATGGATGGATGGAGGGATGCATGGATGGAGGGATATAGGGAGGGGTGGATGGATGGATGAATGAATGGAGGGAGACATGTAGGGTGGAATGGATGGAGGGAGGTAGAGGAGTGTGACGGGGGTGTAGGGAGAGATGGATCTTGTTTTTCAGAACTATATTATTATATAACTATATAATTTCTTATGAGAAAAATTAAAAACTGTTTGGTACATGGTTTGGAGGCCTCCACTTCTGATGTCAGCCAGCTACATGCACACACACACACACACACACACACACACACACGTGTTTTGAAGCGTTTCTATGGTGATTGCATGTGTGAAAACGTGGAAGGTGATCTAAGGATGTAAAAAAGAACACACAGTCGATCCATTTATTTGGGTTTACCTTCTGCAATATACATGTACGTAGGGGTTAACTTGCTTTAGCTTTGATTATTTTAGATCGTAGGAAATCAGTACAACATGACTTTATCAGTTTGATGTAAAACAGTTGTGTCAAGCTGGTTTCAGTTCAACGGACAATACAGTCCAGATGAATCTCAATGGAAATGATGGAATCATAACCGATAAATGCCTACAATTCTGAAAGTTTTCCTTTGTTTCATGGAAATAAATACATTGCCAATAATGCTCACATTTAATGCACTCTTTACAAAATGCAGGTAAAAAGCTTGTTTCTGCATGTTTAACTAACCAGGGGTGGTCAACCCCTGGCTCCGGAGCCTCGGTCCCACTGCAGTGCGTGCTGGACCGGGACTGGACGGTAAGGCAAAGCGCACCCAGACCCAATTCTGTTGCGCAGCCCCACCACAGAGAACACAGTTGAAATGCTCCGGCGTGGGTTCACCTGCTGGCCGGCGCCACACATTACATTTGACTACATTTACAGTTAAATGGCGAAGCTCATCTCGCTGTCTTGAGGCTTTTTCAAGCAACCAAGTTCAGGAGGAAAGAACCTGGAGGAACCATCAGGCCCAAGGCCGGGTTCCAACAACGTCGTTACGCAACAGTATTTATGGACCGTTGAGCCTGGGTTCTCTGTGACACAGCTTGGAGAACGTTGTCATTGTGAACAGCAGCGTCCAGCGTCGGCACGGCCATGTGTGGAGCGCACACATTCCAATAAGCCCAGTTCACAAAGCAACCAGTGTGAGCAAAGCGCTGTATGTAAACAATTATTGGAATGTTTGTGTCAGATGACATAGGTGACGATGGTCACTGTCAGTCAGTGTGGAGGAACAAGCCTGATGAAGGTTCTTCACTTCTTCACCTCACTGCCGCTGAATGGGACAACTATTCACTTAAGGTTAAATAATCAGGATTTACACAACAGCTGGATGACGTTGAAATCCACACTGTTCACACTCACGGTTCTAAAAACCTGGACTCCATATATGCACAGATTCAATGTTAGCATAGCGGCGGCTCTGTTCAGTGGGAAACAAGCCCAAGTGGCTCATGAGCGTTGAAGGTGGCCGACCCCTGAACTCACCCAACATCATTCAGCGACAATGCTAATGCCAGTCAATTAGCAGCAGGGTGGTTTGCTTTCAGGGCCATGTCACACACATCACTGATATCTGAGTCTTACTGTGGCTCCTACCAACCAGTTAGTAAATGTTCTGCTGTAGAACGTGATGGGAAGCATCTTCTCGGACGGCTGGAAGTGAGCACTGTCCCCAGTGGTGAGGGAGGGACTCACATTCAGCTTTTCTCATCTCAGGACACTTTCCCTCAATGACAAGTCTGCATCCCTTTCTAGGCTTTAAACTTGTCTTGGTTTGCACACTCTCTGAATATATTGATGTCCACCAGTTGTATTCTTTATTCTTTCACAGTGTGGACCTCCCACATGCTCAGCCTCTCAGCTACTCACTGGCTGGAGGTGCTCCCAGCTGTTTGATTCCTGTGGCCCAACTTCTTTGCTGGCAAACAAAGTCAAAGTCCATTTTATCATTAAATACTGTGACGTTTCTCAGATACCTCATCATACGTGCAGTTTTGGACTGTTTGAATGAAAAGTATTTTTGACATGCTTTGCACAACTCTGTACTCTTATTTTCATTTGAATTCAAGAAAGTGTCCGGGTGGAGCTTCTAACTAACCTAGTGATCGACTTTTGCTTTCTCAATTTTTGTGATCATTGTTTGTTTCTGCACTCATTTATTAAACTGGGCAGGTTTGGTCTTCGATACCTGGTTGCTATTTCCAGACTGAATGCTTTAACTTCATCCCTAATATGTCATTTTATCTGCAGTGTCTTTTTATTGAAGGCAGTCTTTTTAGTGATATGTTAGCCAACGCTGTTTCAATTTCATTTGACATTGCGCCGGTTGTCAGCACTAGACTCAGAACAAGCCCGTCTGCCACCATCAAGGACTGCCATTCGCTTTTTTTACTCCTCTTCAACTCTTTCCCACCCTCCACATAACTACTGATGCCTTTGCCCCAACCTATCGCTTTAAAAGTACACAGTATGTCAAGTTTGACTCACCTGAGGAGACAGAGAAAAGAGCGAGGGTGCCATTGGGACAACACAAGAAGAAATAAAGTGATGTTTCGGGGTAAGCACAGTTTAGGAATAGTCCTTTACCTCTGTTCTCTCACTTCATTTCTGTTCCTCTTCTTGCTGTTCATTCTGTTCAGACATATTTCTTTCCCTCTCCCCTCCGTCGTGCGTTTGTGTTTTGTGTGCTTGATAAATCCATGTCTTCTCTGTGTCCTTTTTCGTTTGGCATCTCCAGTAGATTTTGTTTTTCCTTGAGTTTTCTCAGAAATGAAAAGTGTGAAGGCCAGACTGTTGTAGTCTAGTGTTTGCAGTACGGTCAGTGCTCTGCTGGTGACTTTGTGTTCTTTAAAGTGCATTTTGTGGGGGAATATTTTC
>NC_137652.1:33605228-33750228 GCF_963422515.1 Blennius ocellaris | reverse complement strand
ATCTCTTTATTCTCTTTAATCTCTTTATTCTCTTTAACCTCTTCATGTCTACAAAGGTCCTGCAGGTCATGACCTTCTGGAAAACCGCTTTCTCATGTCTGCTTCCATCTCGTCCACATTTCATACTCACTCCTGAGACCAGCGCCACTTTCACTTCTTCTACTTTGACTGAGGACCTGTGCTGGTCTATCAGGACCTGTGCTGGTCTATCAGGACCTGTGCTGGTCTATCAGGACCTGTGCTGGTCTATCAGGACCTGTGGTGATCTATCAGGACCTGTGCTGGTCTATCAGGACCTGTGCTGGTCAATCAGGACCTGTGCTGGTCTATCAGGACCTGTGCTGGTCTATCAGGACCTGTAGTGATCTATCAGGACCTGTGCTGGTCTATCAGGACCTGTGATGATCTATCAGGACCTGTGCTGGTCTATCAGGACCTGTGCTGGTCTATCAGGACCTGTGCTGGTCTATCAGGACCTGTGGTGATCTATCAGGACCTGTGTTGGTCTATCAGGACCTGTGGTGGTCAATCAGGACCTGTGCTGGTCTATCAGGACCTGTGCTGGTCTATCAGGACCTGTAGTGATCTATCAGGACCTGTGCTGGTCTATCAGGACCTGTGATGATCTATCAGGACCTGTGCTGGTCTATCAGGACCTGTGGTGGTCTATCAGGACCTGTGCTGGTCTATCAGGACCTGTGGTGGTCTATCAGGACCTGTGCTGGTCTATCATGACCTGTGCTGGTCTATCAGGACCTGTGGTGGTCGATCAGGACCTGTGGTGGTCTATCAGGACCTGTGGTGGTCTGTCAGGACCTGTGCTGGTCGATCAGGACCTGTGCTGGTCTTTCAGGACCTGTGGTGGTCTATCAGGACCTGTGCTGGTCTATCAGGACCTGTGGTGGTCTATCAGGACCTGTGCTGGTCTATCAGGACTTGTGGTGGTCGATCAGGACCTGTGGTGGTCGATCAGGACCTGTGCTGGTCTATCAGGACCTGTGGTGGTCTTTCAGGACCTGTGGTGGTCTATCAGGACCTGTGGTGGTCTATCAGGACCTGTGGTGGTCTATCAGGACTTGTGGTGGTCGATCAGGACCTGTGCTGGTCTATCAGGACTTGTGGTGGTCGATCAGGACCTGTGGTGGTCTTTCAGGACCTGTGCTGGTCTATCAGGACCTGTGGTGGTCTTTCAGGACCTGTGGTGGTCTATCAGGACCTGTGGTGGTCTATCAGGACTTGTGGTGGTCGATCAGGACCTGTGCTGGTCTATCAGGACTTGTGGTGGTCGATCAGGACCTGTGGTGGTCTTTCAGGACCTGTGCTGGTCTATCAGGACCTGTGGTGGTCTTTCAGGACCTGTGGTGGTCTATCAGGACCTGTGCTGGTCGATCAGGACCTGTGCTGGTCTATCAGGACCTGTGGTGGTCTTTCAGGACCTGTGGTGGTCTATCAGGACCTGTGCTGGTCTATCAGGACCTGTGCTGGTCTATCAGGACCTGTGCTGGTCTATCAGGACCTGTGGTGGTCTATCAGGACCTGTGCTGGTCGATCAGGACCTGTGCTGGTCTATCAGGACCTGTGCTGGTCTATCAGGACCTGTGGTGGTCTATCAGGACCTGTGCTGGTCGATCAGGACCTGTGCTGGTCTATCAGGGTTAGTGTGAGATTGTGTGAGGGTGTGTTGTCAGGCCTTACAGATATGAAGCCTTGAGAGACAGAAAGACATCATAGTGGATGAAAAGACAAAACCAACCTGACAGTGAGCTCTTCCTGTTTGGAGGTGAGAATTTGGATTAGAATTCCAGTCAAAGCAGCGTTCACGAGAAAACAGTAACATTGAATCAATAAAGTAAACAAAAAACAGTGGACAGTTGTGCTCCATAATATTATGTTGACATTTACATTCATGTCCAACAGAAACTGTCTTTATTATACATATTTTATTGAGCATAATTGGAGATTTTTGTCTATAATCTCCAGATTCATACATAACTCATTCTTTATGTTCTGTGAAGGCAACTTCTAATGTGTGGATATATCCAGAGTTTCTCCAGATTAAAGAGGACACAATAAGTAAACTTATCACATGTTGGAACCAATAAGTTGCTTTTATGTTTGAGTTGAACCATATGGATTCATATTTCTCATCAGGATGAGATATTTGCTCTTTTTGTGTGTCCATAAGGCATATTCATTATTGTAACCATGACAACACATGAGCCTTAGTTTAACTGAACCCCAATATTTTAGGTAAATCAACTCTAACTGCAGACATGCCACGTTGTGTTTAAAACCCTGAGGATTGTATTTTTTTAAGAGAAAATATCAATTCAAAGTTTTACTGGGTGTCAGAATGTCTACACCTCCGATCAAATGTCTTCCCTTCACACTGCTACAATGGAATTTAATGTATATTACTGTTTAAATAAGGCTTTAGTCACACAGAATGGTCTTTATGGTTTGTTGCATTCAGATGAATGACTTTGAAGTAAATATATTTCCACCATGTTAGTCAAACAATCATTTAATATTCGAGAAGAACAGGAGTTCTGGGCAATGCTGCTTTTTAATTTGATCAGGGCTAAACAGCCTTTTTGTGCAATAAAAGCCAAAGCGTGCTTCATTTAAAGGGCTGTTTGAAGTCTTCTGTAGTGTCCAACGCCTGTGACTGGAAGAAGTGATTTCCTGTAAATAACTGCCATCTTTCACTGATGAGTTCAAGCCAACGTTATTTCTCTATTCATTTCATTCTGCAGTGAACGTATTATTTTCTAGCACAGCTGGAACAGTTCTGGCTTCGTTATGGATCTTTTTTCATGGCTAAATGAACAATGGACACAGGAAATGAACAACGGCTGAAACTCAGAAATAGACTTGAAGCTGAAGTGACTTCCATCTGAAATGTTCCAATGTTTTTGCTCCTTTAAGACTATTTTCAAGATTTTTCTCTCAATACTCAATTGCTTTATTTGAGCCTCAAACGCCCAAATTCATAAAACATTTCTGCCCCCAGATTGAAAATAAGTGAGTCCACAACATGTGGAAAGTGTACTGCGTCATTACGGTGCTGATTAAACAGGTTGAATCATATCAGGATTCATTCTGAATAACGGTTTCAAGAAATGTGAAATGACAAGATTCCTGTCAGCCTATCAGGAAATTGACAGATTTCAGTATTTCCATCCGCAGGCTGGAGAAAAGCCCAACATCTGAGTTTGTTTTGGGGATCTAGCATTCTAACATTTCGACAGAAGATCTATCATTTAAATCAGTGTTAAATACATACAATATTTGACTGTTCCACATTCGTTTTCCAACGTTTCCAATCTGATTTGATTGATGGTCAAACTGAACATTGTCAAATGAACTGAGGGAATGAAACAAAAGTCCCTCAGAACCTGAAGCGTGTGGTCTGGATGTGGCCAGCTGAGCTGGACCGGTTGTTTCTGCTGCAGACCCATGAGATCAGAGGAGGTGGCACCAGTCCACCCTCACTGACGGCTCTTCTCCTCCACACTGCAACATGCAGTTTGAATAGAAAGACCAGAGGCGAGCAGATCTTCAGCTGTTTTATTGTAACAACCACTGCTGGATATTGTTTACCATGGCTGCACCATGTGAGGTCAGCGTGTTGTTGAGTTGTGATCAAACCAAACCATCGTGTGGACGATGGCCTTGTTTTCCCTCAGAATTCCATTGCAGCTCCTTGTTTACAGAGAAGCAGTTGT
This sequence comes from Blennius ocellaris, assembly GCF_963422515.1. Classification (NCBI taxonomy): domain Eukaryota; kingdom Metazoa; phylum Chordata; class Actinopteri; order Blenniiformes; family Blenniidae; genus Blennius; species Blennius ocellaris. The sequence goes on along the minus strand of NC_137652.1, from coordinate 33,746,500 downwards.
GCTCATGAGCACTATGGCTTCAGTCAGCTCATGTGTGAGGAACAATGAATGACCATGGAGGAGTAAAGTGCAGAGTTCGGAGTCACGTGACTGAGCTTCTCCACCAGTTAGTGAACAGACCTTCTTCCATCAGGACTGATTGAACCCTCTGCACACACTGTGACCTCACACACTGGCCTGCCTGGTGGGCGGGACTCTAGAGCAGTGAGGCTTCATGTGATTGGTCAGATCTGTGCTCATGCAGAGCATGAATGTACAGTGTATGAAACCTTTCATTTATCTCAGTTCAGTCCGTGTTTTGATATGTTTATTGCACATGTTGATATCACAATGACCATGAAATGCCATATGTCGTGCAGCCCGAGTACTGGCAGAGATTGGAAGATCTAGAATTGATCCTAAATGTGTTGAGTCTGTGTTGATCACAAACTTGACTTCCAGTTATCACAGATGCTGTTCTTCTTTAAATGTTTGTCCTGTAGCTTCACTCACACTTGCTGCTAAGAAAAGTTTGTGGATGAGGATGAACTTCTGGATCACTGGGTTAGCTTTGTAGAGTTTGGCTTAATGTACGTGTCTCCTCACTGGCCAGGAGGAAATAAGCTTGAATTTCCTTTACTTCCTGTTCTGCACTTGTACATGAAAACATTGTAAATGAGGGGTGGGACTGACGGAAAAGTGTTGTTCTTCTTCTTTTTGATGAAACTATGTGGGGAGCCTTGTGTTTGGAGTGTTTGTGCTGCGGTGAGCGCAGAGGACTTCACATGTGCTCCTCAGTGTTTGCAATAAAGCGAGTGGTGAAGAAGACTGACCAGCTCACACTTGTACCTGTACAATACATATTAGCTTTGTTTTATATCACTTTACCATTGTAAAGCACTGCTTGTATAATTCACAGGTGAAGCATGTATTTAAAGTTTTTGTAAATTCAGATGATAACTGTACATATATGCAAACAGTAGTAAATAATAGGGTGACAGTTAACCTCCAAAAGCATGACGTTTAGTTTGTATGTACAGCCTGTATGTGAAATGTTGATGAAGGACAACACTTGAAAATCAGCTGACATCAGAGTGTGTGTGCTGTCTAAGGATAAACTCTACAATGCATTTTTGTGCCTTTTATATCAATGTATGTAATCTAGACAATCTTGAAAAAGCTTATGTTAAACCAAAACGACAATAAAATGGTTTTTGGGCAAGTATGAAACTACAGCTCTCTTTTTCACTGAGTCATGAAAACCAAACGTTCATTATCCGCAATGTGGACATTAATCTTTTAAAATAAAACATAAAGCATGTGAAGAAATGCGTTTCTCGAATATAAAGCTGACAGCAGGAAAAAAGCCTTCGTTTACAGTTCAAAGTGATGATTAGTGGAAACATTGCTAGCGTTTAGCTTCAGTGTGGTGACATTCAATTAAAGATATTTTCAAATATAGCACTTGTTGTGAGCCGTTTCACCATTAGTATTTAAAGTTGGTTCACCAGAAAAAAAAGAACCTTCAAAACCCATAGAAGGTGTCACTTATGCACAGAGAATAAAGCAACACACCAAAACCAGACCATCACCACTCCTTTCCAACCCACACTTTCCTAAATCCATCACACCAAAGTCTCTATGTTTAAAAACAACCTGCAATTTATTAGCCATCAAAATGTAATTTGGTTTTGCGAACTGACGCCACCTTGGGAAACCTGCTGCAAGGGATTTTGGGATATATCAAAGATGGCGTGGCGGACCCTTGAGCAAACATATCGACATTTGACCAATTCAGCTTGAAATAAATAGACTTTCTCATAGAAAGAGTCTTCAGGCCACGAGAATCATGTGAAATGTTGTGGAAGTCATCGTACTGCCAATGGAGAATTTCCCTCAGAAAGGTTTTGACAACATATTAGAAAAGTACATCAACAACTAAAATTGGGTCCTAAATATTTTCATTTTTCCCTTGTGGATTTAAAGATCCCCCCTCCAGTCTTCACATGTCTTCATTTGCATCTTTTCATAAATTCACCTTCAGCGTGATGTACCATGAGCTTGATGCTAATGCGCCTTCATCAGATCGCTGTTTAATTCCTTCCACCTTTCTTGTATTGAAAACAATGTAAATAACCTGAAAGAATGAGAGAAAAGAGTCAAACCCCAGTATCGAGAGCAATGACAGTCAAAACAAATAACAGAGAAATGAGTTCACCTCACAGCTCGTTCATTGATCTGCAAAGTTCTTTCTCTCCACTGCCCAGTTTGATTGAAACACTTGAAGTAGGCGTTCCATTTTCATGAAGCAGCAGAGATACAATCAAGCTGGTTCAAACTGGTTCACAGGCAAGTGAGAGTGAATCTTCTGTGTGAGCAACGTTGATAGGAATGTTCATGATGAGCTGATCTTCTGGCCAAAGACCTTGGAGACGTCACAAGGTAGTTCCAGTCCAAATGTCTTCCTGTGAGCGCAGCTGTGAGCAGTGTTCAACACAAACATGCAGGAATCCACCACAACTTACAAAGAATTCATTCTCATTATAGCAACATCTGGATTAATATAAAGTACACATTTACTGAACAGTGAACCACATCAGAACAACAGACCAGTTGTAAAACATTTCACCTCACTAAACGTATTCAGCTTCAAAGCATCTTCCTTCAAATGTGACTGTTTTGATCAAATAACTTACTGACGCATCATTTGTCAGTCCACGCTTTGAAACATTTTTTGGATTATTGGATTGTGAAGCAGAAATTCTGCTTCACAATCTGCTGTGTCTGTGTGAGCCGGACTGGCTCCGCCCACATATGCCCATCTTGGGAAGAGGAGGAAGTACTTCCTCTTGTGGTGCCATGTGCCAGAGCAGAGCTGCCTAATAATTGTAGGAGGAGCCAAAGAGAGGAGCCTACCTTGATTGTGATTGGCTGAACCCCCGATGACACTATATAGCAGGGCTTCTCAATGATTCCCCCCGAGGGCCAAAATCAGAGCAGCATGCCAAAGCAAGGACCGGAGCAGCCGCGGAGATTTTGCACTTTGTCAGTAACAGTTGTTGTAATTGCAGATGTTTTTGCTGATGTTGCCATTATTACTATTCTCATTATGACACAAGTCTGTACTGTTCTGAGCAAGACCTTGATCAGCTCCGAGAAACCGTAGAAAGTGAACTTTCAATTCTCAAACAATGGTTTGATGCCAACAAACTATCAATACATGTAAATAAAACTAAATATATCATTTTGGAAAATAGGAAAAGAAACAGACCACGTCACATAAAAATTGGGGAAATAGAAATAGAAAGAGTGTATTCAACAAACATTTTGGGAATCACTATTGATGACCACCAAATTGGACATTTAGTTGTCATATATATATATATATATATATATATATATAATTCCCCTCTCGCCCTCCGCGGGCGGTCACCTGTTTTTTTCTATTCCAAGCTCAGGTCCTCTACCTGGGAGCTTGAGGGTCCTGGTCCTCTACCAGGGGCCTGGGAGCTTGAGGGTCCTGGTCCTCTACCAGAGGCCTAGGAGCTTGAGGGTCCTGGTCCTCTACCAGAGGCCTGGGAGCTTGAGGGTCCTGGTCCTCTACCAGAGGCCTGGGAGCTTGAGGGTCCTGGTCCTCTACCAGAGGCCTGGGAGCTTGAGGGTCCTGGTCCTCTACCAGAGGCCTGGGAGCTTGAGGGTCCTGGTCCTCTACCAGAGGCCTGGGAGCTTGAGGGTCCTGGTTCTCTACCAGAGGTTGTTCCAGGGATCTGCTGTAGCCACTCCTCCAGTTTGGGGGTTACTGCCCCGAGGGCACTACTGTCACCTTCACCTTCCAAGCTTCTCCAGCTCCTCTCTGAGCCCCTGGTACTCCTTCTTTCTGATGTTCCATCACTTGGTATTGCTACATCCACCACCACGGCTTTCCTCTGCCCTTTATCAACCACCACAATGTCTGCTTGGTTCTCCGTTACCATCCTGTCTGTCTGGATCTGGAAGTCCCACAGGATCTTCATCGGTCATTCTCCACCACCTTTGGGGGGTCTCCCCCATATATATATATATATATATATATATATATATATATATATATTCTGCCCTCCCTTCCGTCTCGGGCCTGGTTGGCAGGTAGATAACAGTCTTCATAAAAAGATGACGCTTTGTGGGTTCACACCACGATTTATTATCCTCATATGAAAAAACTATAAAACTAAGAACAGAGAAAGCACAGTAAATAACAACATACATAAAATATATGTATAGAAAAAGTCCGCTAGCTTAATGCTAATTTGAATGGGAAAACCCATTGACATGTTGCCCGTTAGCATCGCAATTACAACAGCTTATTCAAACTAAACTGAACTACATTTTACTTACTGAAACTAACACAAGTAGTGACCCTTCAATACTTACAGACATATTGTCTTTATCACTCAGACAAGAGGAACAATGATGTAGATTCAGAAGATTCTGCGACAGCTGCTTCGAGCACAAAACAGGAAATAAGGATGCCCACAGGCTCAAACTCACATGCAAACATTACCACCATGGCCTAATCACAATGCGCCCCCTGGTGGAACATGGCTGCAAGAACAGAGGCAGCACACTCCCCGCATGGTATAACACTTTACACCACTAAGGACATTAACTATGCAAGAGAAAAACAACTTCAGAAATAGGTCTCAAATAAACCTTTGATGTACCCTGACGAACTACTTTGAGTTCAACTTTTCGCACCCGACCATCTCGGCTAGGCACTGTCTTCAGTACAAGTCCAGTAGACCAGTCTGTTCTTTTGGCCTGTGAGTCCTTAACCCTCTGGGGCCGATTGACGCTCTGCAGCGTCAAAATCACATGACCGTTTGAAAAGGCAGTAGTGTCACAGCACAGCGTCATCTGGTCCAGTGTTTCAATCCGTGTCGAAAGTGCAGATATAAAACTACAAGCTCGTTTTTAAATGATGTTGATAGCCCAAATAAAAGAGATATGAGGAAAACTGTGTCCGTGTTTTTCCGCGACATTTTAGTGCGTCAGGTGCAGAAGAGCGGTCAGGAGTGAAAGTGAAAGTAACTGAGCAGCAAAAAAAAACAACACTTGTAATGTGCCAGTATACCTTTCACTCATTGGTTGAGAAGAAGAGCCCATGTCCAATCAAAAGTTTCCATAGTGGGAGGTGTCATTTTGTTTAGTTCACCCGTGAAAAAGTAAACAGAGAGACGGAGACAGCGATGAGTGAGTTGAGATTTATATCAGAGAAAAAGCGACTATTATCATGATTTGACCATGTAGTGAGTGTGTAGTGAGTGTGTAGTGAGTGTGTAGTGAGTGTGTAGTGAGTGTGTAGTGAGTGTGTAGTGAGTGAGATTAGAGTGTTTTTTAGTTTCAAGTGAACTCTTTTTTTTTTCTATCAAAACAATGACGCGCCTTATGAACGTCGATCAGGCGCTCCGACTTTTTTTTTTTTTTTTGAAGGAGCAGAGCATCGAGTCTGACATTGAGTTTGAGAGTGATTTTGATGACAATATTGAAGACCTCATCTTATTTTTGTTAGAGAGGAGACAGGTGTCCCCCAGACCAGGAGACGTGTCCCCCACCCTGTCTCCATCATTCCAGCTCCACCACAACAGCCAAAGGCTAAAATGTAAACATTGCCTGCAGGAACACAAGAAAAGGAAAAACACTCCATGGAAATGCCATGTGTGATGTGCCCCTCTGTGTTGTGTTGGACACAATCTGTTTTTTTGAGTGGCACAAATCATTTGTCTTCACCTGACATTATATGTGTGACCTTTTGTAAATAGTTTTACAAAAACGCCTGAGGCAGTGCTTCTATTTCACTGTAAATATCTGTATATAATTGTTTTTTCAGTCCTGTTTTGATACATTTTAGTTAATTATAGTTTAGATTTACTTTACAAGTAAACAAAATGATTCGTTAACCATGTCTGTGAATTTTATAGTCAATACATCTATGTTTTTACCACCCGAATTTGTAATTTTATGGTGTTTTTAGATCCACTGTTTTAATACAGTATGCCAAAGTGATGAAAATACTTCAGAAATGCATTTATGAGGTTGTCCTGAACAAAATGACACCAAAAAAGGCAAGGTTTAAGAATTTTATATCTGAGATATAAAGGAAAAATCAATTGTAGTGAAAAACGGCACAAAATGCTTCAGGCTCCAGAGGGTTAAGCAGGACGACGTCTCCCTCCTGGAGATTGCGTCTCGCGTCTTGCCACTTCCTCCTGGGTTGAAGAGTAGTTAAGTACTCCAATCTCCATTTTCTCCAGAAAGCATCAGCAAGGCCCTGAACTTTCCTCCAGTGCTTGCTGGAAAGGTCATTGGGGTCAAATTCTCCTTCTGGTGCAGACAGCGGCTCCATCTTCTGAGTCAGCAACATGGATGGGGTGAGAACAGTTGGTTCTTCTGGATCAGAAGAAATAGGCACCAAGGGTCTTGAGTTCATAATAGCAGTGACCTCTGCCATCAGAGTGATAAGGCCCTCGTGTGTGAGGAGAGATGTGTTGTTCTTTAGGAGAAGAGCATCCAGGATACGTCGTGCAACACCAATCATCCTCTCCCACACTCCACCCATATGGGATGAGTGGGGGGGATTGAATATCCATGTGCAGTCATTGTTTTGGAGATTGATTTTCAGATCAGGGTCATCTGAACTGAAACCGAGTTCTTTGCAGGCCCCGACGAAGTTTGTACCTCGATCTGAACAAAGTGTTTTCACAGGTCCTCTGATTGCTGCAAAACGTCTGAGTGCATTGATGAAGCTCGTTGTGGTCATTGACTCTATCACCTCAATATGCACTGCTCTGATGCTCATACACGTGAACATGATGGCCCAGCGTTTGCTTTCAGCATGGCCTCCTCTTGTTCTTCTTGAGATCACCGTCCATGGGCCAAAAACGTCTAAGCCGACATGTGAGAACGGTGGATCGGGAGAAAGTCTGTCTAGTGGCAAGTCAGACATTTTTTGTTCTTCCAGTTTTCCTCTTCATTTCCTGCAGACAATGCACTCATGTATCACATTTGACACAAGTCTCTTTCCTCCAATGAGCCACAGTCCAGCTGATCTAACAGCACCCTCCGAGAAGTGCCTCCCTTGATGTGCTACGTGCTCATGGTAGTATCTTATCAACAAGATAGCAACGTGGCATTTGGGAATGATTAGGGGGTGTCTGTCATCAAAGGGCAAGTCTGCTGAGGATGTGCGACCACCGATTCTCAACAGCTCACTTTTGTCCAAGAATGGGGCTAGTTTCCTTAATGGACTTTGTTTAGGGATTGGGTGTCCCTTTGAAAGGCAATGCATTTCCTTTGAGAAGAAACTTTGCTGGACAGCTTTGAGGATTACTGTTGTGGCTTGTGCTTGTGCACTTTCTTCAGCATCACGGATGACGGGGGTTTTTGATGCAGTTTTCACTTTCAGAATCAGCCTGGAAACTGCTCTTGTTACTGACTTCCAAGTGGAGAACCTCTCAAATCTGTGAGGTTCAAGAAAACTTTCTGTTACCTTTGTGGCACAGGTTGTCACCTCAGGTCGAATCTCTTGATCTGTATCTGGGTGAATCAACTCAAAGCTGTTTGCCTGAGTGATTGCTTCTGGTTGAGGGTTTGACAGAAACAATGGCCCAGAGAACCAATTGGTGTTTTTAAGAGCTGTAGCAGCCATAGGTCGTGTGCCATGATCTGCAGGATTTTCCTCCGTGTTCACAAAGGACCACTGAACTGGCTGTGAAGACTTCCTAATCCGTATGACTCTATTGGATACATAGACATAGAATCGACGTGAAGTGTTGTGAATGTAGCCCAACACGATTTTGCTGTCCGTGTAGAACCTCACTGCATGTATATCAATATCCAGTTCGTCCTTCAGGAAGTCTGCCAACTCAACAGCCAGGACAGCCGCACACAGCTCCAAACGCGGAATGGTATGAGCGGGATGTGGAGCCAGCTTGGATTTTCCCATAACAAATCCAACGTGACAGTCTCCTGTGGTGCTGACTGTTTTCAGATAGGCCACAGCAGCAATGGCGATGTTTGAAGCATCTGAAAACACACAGAGCTCTCTGTACTGTGTCTGCTTGGCCAGAGAAACAGGAACATAGCACCTGGGAATCTGGAGCTGGGCAAGTTCTTTCATTGAATCTCGCCAGAGCTTCCATTGTTCTTGTTTTAAGGCTGGGAGAGGAGTATCCCAGTCATAGTATTCAAGTGACAGCTCCCTCATTATGTTTCTTCCTCCAATTGTGACAGGTGAAACAAATCCCAAAGGGTCGAACAAGCTGTTTACCGTTGACAGTCTGCAGTCTGATTCAAGGTTCCAGCTAAGGCCTAGACTTCTTTGCAGGGGGAGAGGTTCTACTCCTAGGTCCAGGTCTTTCAGCTCCTTGGCTCGATCTGCTGGATCAAATGCCTGCACGACAATGTTGCTGTTGGAGGCTATTTTATGAAGGTTGATGTTGGACTCAGCAAGCATTTCCTGAGATTTTTGCAAAACACTGATGGCCTCTGCTTCAGTTGGGAACGATGCCAGCCCATCATCCACATAGAAGTTACGCATGATAAAGTTTGTTGCATCAGTATTGGAATCTTCTGCTTCCTGGGCAGCTCGTCGTAGGCAGTAAATAGCAACTGCTGGCGATGGACTGTTGCCAAACACATGTACCGTCATGCGAAACTCTTGCACAGCTTTTTGCAGGTCATTGTCTGAGTACCAAAAAAACCTCAGGTAGTCTCGATGCTCTTCAGAGACTGTGAAGCAATAGAACATCTGTTCCACATCAGCGGTGACTGCAACAGGTTCTTTGCGGAAGCGAATCAGGACTCCGACCAGATTGTTGTTGAGATCTGGTCCACTCATCAGCACACTGTTAAGAGAAACTCCTTCGCATTTGGCGCTAGAGTCGAACACCACCCTGATTTTGTCTGGCTTTTGGGGGTGATAGACCCCAAATAAGGGTAAATACCAGCACTCCTGCCTGTCTCGGAGTGGTGGAGCTGGCTCTGCCTGTTTTTCTTTAAACATGTTTTCCATGAACTTGATGAAATGTTCTTTCATCTTGGGCTTCTTCTCCAGTGTTCGCCGGAGGGACAAAAGGCGCTTCAAGGCTTCGGCTTTGTTATTTGGCAGAGAGACCCGTGGTGTTCGGAAAGGTAAGGGGGCCACCCATGTGTTGGAGCTGTCTCGATAGGCTTGTTCCTCTAGTGTTTTCAAGAAGTGCTCATCTTCGATTGATAGAGCCAGTTTGTCATCATCCTGAGTTTTTTCAAAAACTCGTCTGCCAAGATCGTGTGATTCACTTTCCATTTTTTGCATGGAACTCTGTAAACTCAAATTTAAAGGTTGGCTGTTGAACCTTTCTTTGACCTGGATGACATTCTTACATGGACTGCAAAGTGATGTTCATCCATTTTGGAGCACATTAGTCCTGTAGCAACTAATGGTAGCTGGCTTGTGGGTCATCCCGAGGCACACGCTCCCAACAATGACCCACCCAAGGTCGAGACGTTGAGCATATGGTTCGTTTTGCTGTCCATTGTACTGCTGTCTTACTTTGTGAACACTGAGGATGTCTCTCCCAAGAAGGAGGAGGATAGCAGCATTTGGATCGATATCTGGGATTTTGCTCCTTACTGCATCCAGGTGAGGCCAATAATTAGTTATCTCTGGTGACGGGATTTCTGCTCTATCGTCAGGTATCATATCACATTCGATGAGGGTAGGAAGAGGAAGCTGAGTTGTTCCATCCATTGACTCAATGACAAAGTTATTAGCGCGCCTTCCTGTTGCCTCCATGACACCTGAACACGTCTTCAATGTGTATGGTTGTAACTGTCCATCCATATCAAAAAGGTCAAAGAATTCTGTCTTTGCTAGCGAGCGGTTACTTTGCTCATCAAGAACCGCATACATTTTTGTTTCTTTTTCTGGCTGGCCAAAGGGGTATACTCGAACCAGACAAATCTTGGAGCATGATCTGTGAGTAGTCGTGTTGCTGCATACCTCTGTACACTTTGCTGTCACGCCAGGTATGTGTGAACTTCCTGCCTCCCCGCCATCATCTTCTGAGGCAGCGAAGTTATCCGACTTCAAAGCCACTGGTTCTGGATGCAATGCAGTGGGATGATTTTCACTGCCGCATTCTTGACACTGTAAGGACTTAACACAGTCTTTAGCCATATGATGGATGGAAGAACAGCATCTAAAACAAATGTGCTTGTCTTTTAGAAGAGCTTTCCTCTCCTGTAAGGTTTTACTCCTAAACAGCCGACATTTTCTCAAGGGGTGTGGCTTACTGTGTAGTGGACACTGCTTCTCAGGGTCGTTGATGGTTTTGTCTGTGACGACCTTGAAACTGGAGTCTGGTGCTTGAATGACCTCTGTCTTTCTGACAGACACAGGAGGTTGATATTTCTGTTTCACCATTCTTTCTGGTTTAGGATTTATGCTGTTGGGACTGGTGACGAAGGCGAAGCTTGGATCATTGCGAATCCTGGCCTCCTCATTTATGAAGTCCACAAAAAATCCAAATGGAGGGTACGACACTCTCCTTTCTCTTTTGAGCTTTGAGGCGACTGACACCCATCTCTCTTGTAGGTTATATGGCAGTTTGGCTAAGATTGGGTTTACACCAAAAGCTGTATCAAGGTGGAAGAGACCTGGGAGGTAGCCGTTAAGTTTAGCCGCTTGCAGTTCTAAGAGAAGATCTCCTAGTTCTCTCAGTCGCTGGTTTTCCCTGTGAGTTATTTTTGGAAAGTCTTCAACCTTATTTAGTAGGGCATGTTCTACAATCTCTGGTGCACCAAAACATTCTTCAAGTCTCTCCCACACCATAATAAGGCCGACACTGGGGTTGTGAATGTAGGCAGCCCTTATTCTCTTTGCTTGCGCAGCCGACTGAGGTCCAAGCCATTTGGAGAGCAGATCTAACTCCTCTTGACACGTCAGCTCCAGACCTTGGACAGCACTCTGGAAGGAAGTTTTCCACGCCCAGTAATTTTCTGGTTGGTCATCAAATCTTAGTAGGCCGGAGCTAACCATTTCTCTTCTCATCAGGTATTTGGTTAGATCAGAGGTGGCAGCAGAGTGTATGTTAGGAGGTCTGGGTGGAGATGTACTGAGCCGTGGATGATAGAGATGGCCATTGTTAGACGGCCTTTCACCATTAAGAACATGAGTGTCACCATAAGATTCTCTCTTTAGGCCGAGGGCATGTGACGGTCTGGGTTGTGGACCTGATGGATGGCGTGGCAGAGGCATGAACTCTTGGCTGCTGTTGTCAGTGTGCTTCTGACTATGTTGTTCTAAATAGCGTGCTGCTGCTTCCCTGCTGTGCACATCTGGCTGTGGCATTGATGCACGTGGAGGTTCAGGCTGTTCCACAACAGTGGATTGTACATTGACGTTTAGTCCTGAATGCAATTCCACTAATAGTCCTGCAACCACTAATTTGGTCCGTAGACTTCTTTTTGTGTGTGTGGGTGTGGGCGTGGGTGGGATGAGGGAGGTGGGGGGAGTTGCACGCAGACGTGTGTAGCCACGTTGTTGTGGTGTTTTATCCCTGTATACTGTTTAATCTGTCTTGTTACTGTGTTGTATTTTTGTGACCTGCCAAGGGACTACAGATGCAAATTAGCTTAAAGCTACAATCTGGTATAGTGCATCAAATGGCAACATTTATGTTTTAACTGTACATTGTCCCTTTTAAATAAATTGTATATTATTATTATTAATGTTGTTGTACATACTCTTGCGTCCATTGTGCTGTATTGATTGGTGGGATTTGGTCTACCTGGGGCTGTTGTAGGTCTCCACTTTCAACCGTGGACGTTTCCCAAGCTTGAGCCTCAGCTAGTGCCGCTGCAGCAGCCTTCTGTGAATGGAGTATGTGCAAATCAGCTTCAAGTGCAGCCTTTCACAATATATATATATATATTCCATATTCCATGTGACCTGAAAGGCTTTCAGACAATAAATGTGAGAAAATGTGTTTCTGTCAGGGGGGTTCAGCTATGGAACATCTGGCTGAAGCTCTAAAATGTTCCAGTTCTATTCACTCATTTAAAAAAACCTTTAAGACCAATGTCATAGAAAAATATATTGCTCTAGAATAAACACCAGGAATATTAATAATACAATCAATTATAATTGGCGTAATTAAAACAAAAACTAAATAGCAATAGTAGTATGTTTTATAGTAATAATAGTATATAATACTAATGGGAAATACAAGTATAATTGTTTGTGATGCACAAAGTGTATATACACTTGCATAGCTATAATATGAAATGATGTGTATCTATAATATGTTGTGTATACTTGGATAAATGCAATTGTATTATTATGTTTTCACTTTATATAGAGTCTGATGTCTTGCAGTTTTGTACTTTTGACTTGTTAATAGGTTTAGGCATCATAACTGTTCCCACATGGAAATAACCTATATAGACATATATGTTTTAATATAGATTTTGAATATATGTGACATATATAAAATTGGCCATTTTCCTATATTTTATGTACATATATGTACATATATGCACATATGCGCACATATATGTACATATATGTGCATATATGTATGCTTAACATAATGACTTAACATTTCAACCATATTAATTGTTCATTTTTGAAGAAAAAAAATGAAGTCACCATCAGCAAATGGTTTCTTATCTTTGTCAAGGTTGCATGAAACAAGCAATGATGCTGCTGTTGCTCTCTTGTACCAATACCAACATATCGTAGACGCGGAGGGCTCGTATCATGTTATGTTTTCAATTTCTCTGTTGTGGCTGTCGGACCTTGAAGAATAGTTGGCATTAAAGCTGGCAGCATGCAGGAAGTTAAAGTGATGATCCATTTTGTTGGCAGCTCTGGTGTGTGTGCAGAGCAAGCATGAGGCCGGTAATTTTAAACTAAACTGTTCAGTCCGGTCAGAGTTGAACTAGTGCTTTTCCTGCTCCACTTTTTCACCCTGCAGGTCATGTGGTTTCTTTGTTTAATTTTGATTTACTGCTCAATGACGTGTGGTTTGGCGGGTCGTGGAATCAAAATCCATGAATGTCGGAGCAGAGCAGCGTCGATGTGATTACGTCAGATGTGCTCAGACTACGGTGTGGGGTGAGATCCAAACAAGTTCGAGCACATTTGTCCCCCCAAATTCCACTTTATTTCATGTTGATTTGCAGCTCATGGCCCAGACAGTTGGCCTATTGAGGACCCCTGCTATATAGAGTTTAATTTATGATTGGCTGCTTGGAGCAACACACTTTTTAAAAAGTGAAACAAGCCAGGGAGAGAGAGGACACACTTCCTTCACTTCTTGGGAGTCATTCCGGGTATGGGGAAGATTATTACTGTTGGAAAACCTTTAGAAAGTGACTGTTGCAGAATGGGACCCCTTTGAAATGCAGTTCACACAGTATCAGGCCAGACTGGGAGGGAAGAAACCATAAAACCATCTTCTTCCAATGTGCAGTTTGGACATGGTGACATTCACTGTGACTTTCCCAGAGAGAAAGTGAAAAACAGGAGCTGGATGCTGAGCAGTTCTGTTGTCGAAGTGTCGAAGATCTTTAAGGTAGTAAACGTGGCCGGATGTCTATGAAAGGAGTGAATAACTTGATTTGTATGTGATTAATGTAAAACCACACAAAGGTTTGTTGAATGTCAGGTTTCTGTGAAACAACACAGTGAACAGTCACTAAGTACTTGAAGAAGCTGCAGATCAAACCAGAACCTCGTATACCCGAACACAGGAGGACTGCTACTCCACTTTGTGAATCCACAAAAACTCAGAAAACCGTCACGGTTTCGCTTTAAAGTCTGCTGAAGTTTGAGGCTCCATGCATCGCTCTTTAAGTTAGCATTCAGCATTTAGCATGGTTTGCACTGTACTGTTTGCATTCAGCGTCAGCATTTTTCAGAAACTTCCCAAGGACCAAGTCTGAATTTGACTTGGAAATTGAATATGAGGACAGCTTTTCCTTTCCTTTTCATGAAATGTTGCCCTCTATTGTTCTTTTTAGTAGTTTTATCCATTTGTTTGTTGTTTTTTGTTCAGTATTGGTGTTTTATTAGTTTTAACTGATGTATCTGATTTGTTACTTTTAGCTGCATTAGCCATGTGGAGTTTTGAGCAGAGCTCACTTTTCTCTGGAAAGAGAAAGTAGATGAGTCTGTCCACAGGTTTCCTGTTCCTGGAAGAGTGCTTGTGAAAGGTGACTTTGTGGGATATGATCCAGATTTTAACCGCTGATTTGATTTAACTTCAGGCTTATTTATGGTAGATAAGCTACAGGAAATGTTTAAGCAGACCTGACAATGTGTTGTTTTGAAGGAAGAAACGTGAAGTAGCAGAGTGTGTGGTGCCAGGATGAGCCTGGTCCAGGGTTTGTTCATGTTTGTGTTGGACTGCTTTGTGACAAAAGTCTTGGTTGTTTCAGGTCTTGGCACCGATGGACCCGAGCGGCCCGCCTCTTCCCTCTCCAGACTATCGGACGAAGGCTCAAAGTGAGGATAAGGAGCTCTTCCACATTCTTCCTCAGCTGCAGGCCAAGAGAGCCGACTTCCTGACCGTCATGCTGACCGGCACACTGCCACAGCGCCGCACCTTGGCCCCCCCGGAAGAGCTGGTTCCAGAACCTCTGGGGCCGAAAGACGACGACGTGACGAAGAGCGAGTCCAACAGCGAAGCCAGTCAGAAGAGCACCGAACACAGCCAGGACGCTGCCCCCTCCACTCTCATGGCTGAAGACCACCGCGGTCAGAGGGAGCATGCCTCGGCTGCTGATGCAGACCCTGACCTGGAGGATGGGTCCAAGACTCTGGTCCTCTTCTCACCTGGAGACACTCGTAAGTCTCCTTCTGGCGCCGAGCCAGTTCTGGAGGCCGAGCTGGCCACGCCCTCGGCCCTCACCTCGCACGTCGACCGTCTGGTGGTCGGAGAGGCGATGCAGCCCGAAGCCTCCGAGACTGGCCGTCTGTCCCCGGCTCTCAGGTCGGACCTCAGGCCGTCCACGCCCATCGCTCCCGCTTCTCCGCCCTTCACAAAGGTGGAGCGCACCTTCATCCACATTGCAGAGACATCACATCTCAACGTCATGTCTTCTAACGGCCACTCTACCAAAGAGAGTGAGCGGGAAGTCTTTGTGCTGGAAGCAGTTTCTGCTCAGGAGGTGAAGAAACAATGTCCAGAGGAGCCTGGACTCCAGCAGATTACTACTGGAGTGGACAAATGTCCAAGAACGGAAGATGTTCCATCAGCTGTCCAGGCACTCGTCCCAGAAGCTCCTTCTCAGTCGCCAACCGGCGAAGAAGCTGCAAAGCTCTCGACAGATGTATCTGAACGACAACCTGTGGTCAAGCCAAAGATCCGAAGTCGAATCCCAGTCCTCGTGTCTGAGGAGGACTCGGGCTCCGAGCAGTCCTCCTCATTGTCGGCCCGAGCTCGGCTGCAGCAGCGGGCTCGACAGCTGGACTTGGCTCGCCTGCTCGTCCAGAAGCAGCAGGGCCGCTGGATGAGGAGGAGGATGCTGTCAGGGACGTCTTCGTCATTGTCCTCTGGAGATGAGGAACGTCGCAGAGCTTCTGAAACTCTGTCCACTGCTGGTTCTGAAGAGGACACGCACACCTCGGATGAGTCCAAGAGGAGCTCCCGTCTCAAAACCACTGAAGAATCCAAGGAGAGCAGGAGCAAGATCCCCCGACCCATCACCCCGGTCAGGAAGTCTCCCAGGGGACTGGCTGCTGCCGCTGCCGCCGCCGCCGCCGCCGCCGCCGCCGCCGCCGCCTCTTCTCTCTACACACCGGACACCAGTGGCAACAGAGGACCCTTCAACAGGTGAGTCACTGCCTGTGAGCGAGGCTACATCTGCAACAGTCAGATCACAAAAGTCAAAGCTTTATGTGATTGCAGGTTTGCTAACATATTTGATATGAGTCCCACTGACGTCAATATTTCAGCATCAAACCTAGAAACAATGGCAGATGTCTGAAGAACTAAATGAGAGAAAAATGAGTAAAAACAACAAAGTGCCAGCTGCTAAAAGAACACTTGCAACTGAACTGAACACCTGACTCAAGTGTTTACTGATCAGAGTTACTCAACATTTTGATGGCATGTTTTACTCTCCAGCTTGACGTTGGGATTTATGTTTTTGTTCATGAGCATTCATTTGAAGTAATAAATTACTGGAAGTCATTTTACAAAAAATTTTAATTATTAATGGCAGTAAACTTTCTTTTGCTCAATAACAACTCCTAAAGTAATTGAATAATTACTTGAATTAAAAAAAAGTATTAATTAAAAAATATCATTTTGAATAAATTCGTTATTTATTCATTAATAATATAAGGGGCACTACCAGAGAATCTGGAAATTGCTAAACAATCACTCTAGTTTGAAAAGGATTGTATTTAAATTAGTTAATATTTCTGTGTAAATCAGATAACAGGCGTTTATCAACAAAAATGTATTAATACATAAATAATTCAGAAATTATCCCATAAATCAATAAATCTAAGTAACAAATGTCATCTAACACGGAGATCTAATCTACGAAACAGTAAACACTGTATACAAAGAAAGAGGGTGTGTGTGTGTGTG
Source organism: Blennius ocellaris (assembly GCF_963422515.1). Lineage (NCBI taxonomy): Eukaryota > Metazoa > Chordata > Actinopteri > Blenniiformes > Blenniidae > Blennius > Blennius ocellaris. Next base: position 33,729,899 of record NC_137652.1, on the reverse strand, counting down.
TGTGTGTGAGTGTGTGTGTGTGTGTGTGTGTGTGTGTGTGTGTGTGTGTGTGTGTGTGCGTGCGTGCGTGCGTGCGTGCGTGCGTGCGTGCGTGCGTGCGTGCGTGCGTGCGTGCGTGCGTGCGTGCGTGCGTGCGTGCGTGTGTGTGTGTGTGCGTGTGTGTGTGCGTGTGTGCGTGAGTGTGTGTGTGTGTGTTGCAATATCGTAGAAGTGTCCACCAGGTAATGGATAAGTCCAAGATGGCGGCCCTGGTAGGGCGTGGCTGGTTGCTTAGCAACCAGATAAACAGGCCACCTGACGCTACCGCGTGTGCAGGGGGTGTTTCACACATGGTGGCACGTTTTCACTGAGCTGTTGCTGTAGCAACAGACAGACTCTTCCCCAGGTCACGTGACGCTGCTGCATCGGCTTTGGAGACTCACCACTTTGAACTGGATGTGGGAACATGCAGTGCAGGCCCTGTTTACACGGCAATGAAAATGAGTGTATCCACAAGACTTCCTTCACTTTCAGGGGTTCGTTTACACAACACCAGTGTTCTGACCCACTGTGTTGAAACATGAAGTTTTCATCTCGGCCACCAAAGTGGAAAGATTCTTTTATGGTCTCTGTTCCCTCTTGCAGAGACTGATGGAGGCGGAGCCTGTTACTGCACATGCATATAATGCCCCTCCCTCCACTTCCTTCTGCTCGTCCACTTGTAAGCAATCATGGCCGACCTCGTACTCGTATGACTCACGGTCTGGTGTTATCCTCCATATCAGTAGTTTTATAGTTGAAACTCACCCTGAGAGCACCTGATGTGTCTCCAGTCCATATGCTTGTCCATTTTCTTTATGTTTATAGCACATCCTTCTCTGCACACACGTCTGTGTGGGTTCATTACAAAAACAAGAGCCAGCGCCCTCCCATGGCCCGGCAGACTAACTACATCACTGCTGCAGTGTAAACACTCCTTTTTTTTAACGGATTAGCTGTTGTCACGTGAGACGTTGTGGTGTAAACAGGGCCTAGAACTCTGGGGACCATGCGGAGGTCCGACAGGAAAATGTAGCAGTTTGGTTGCGACTTGTGACTGTGTGAGAGTTCTTCACTGATCTCCATCACTGGGAGGTGACGGGCGTGATCTCCATCACTGGGAGGGGACGGGCGTGATCTCCATCACTGGGAGGGGACGGGCGTGATCTCCATCACTGGGAGGGGACGGGCGTGATCTCCATCACTGGGAGGGGACGGGCGTGATCTCCATCTCTGGGAGGGGACGGGCGTGATCTCCATCACTGGGGGGTGACGGGCGTGATCTCCATCACTGATGGGGGACGGGCGTGATCTCCATCACTGGGAGGGGACGGGCGTGATCTCCATCTCTGGGAGGGGACGGGCGTGATCTCCATCACTGGGGGGTGACGGGCGTGATCTCCATCACTGGGGGGGGACGGGCGTGATCTCCATCACTGGGGGGTGACGGGCGTGATCTCCATCACTGGGAGGGGACGGGCGTGATCTCCATCACTGGGAGGTGAGGGGCGTGATCTCCATCACTGGGAGGTGACGGGCGTGATCTCCATCACTGGGGGGTGACGGGCGTGATCTCCATCACTGGGGGGTGACGGGCGTGCTCTCCATCACTGGGGGGTGACGGGCGTGATCTCCATCACTGGGAGGGGACGGGCGTGATCTCCATCACTGGGGGGGGATGGGCGTGATCTCCATCACTGGGAGGGGACGGGCGTGATCTCCATCTCTGGGAGGTGAGGGGCATGATCTCCATCACTGGGAGGTGAGGGGCGTGATCTCCATCACTGGGAGGTGACGGGCGTGATCTCCATCACTGGGGGGTGACGGGCGTGATCTCCATCACTGGGGGGTGACGGGCGTGCTCTCCATCACTGGGAGGGGACGGGCGTGATCTCCATCACTGGGGGGTGACGGGCGTGATCTCCATCACTGGGGGGTGACGGGCGTGATCTCCATCACTGGGGGGGGACGGGCGTGATCTCCATCACTGGGAGGTGACGGGCGTGATCTCCATCACTGGGGGGTGACGGGCGTGATCTCCATCACTGATGGGGGACGGGCGTGATCTCCATCACTGGGGGGGGACGGGCGTGATCTCCATCACTGGGAGGGGACGGGCGTGATCTCCATCACTGATGGGGGACGGGCGTGATCTCCATCACTGGGGGGTGACGGGCGTGATCTCCATCACTGATGGGGGACGGGCGTGATCTCCATCACTGGGGGGGGACGGGTGTGATCTCCATCACTGGGAGGGGACGGGCGTGATCTCCATCACTGGAAGGTGACGGGCGTGATCTCCATCACTGGGAGGGGACGGGCGTGATCTCCATCACTGGGGGGTGACGGGCGTGATCTCCATCACTGGGGGGTGACGGGCGTGATCTCCATCACTGATGGGGGATGGGCGTGATCTCCATCACTGGGGGGGGGGCGGGCGTGATCTCCATCACTGGGAGGGGACGGGCGTGATCTCCATCACTGATGGGGGACGGGCGTGATCTCCATCACTGGGAGGTGACGGGCGTGATCTCCATCACTGATGGGGGACGGGCGTGATCTCCATCACTGGGAGGGGACGGGCGTGATCTCCATCACTGGGGGGGGGACGGGCGTGATCTCCATCACTGGAAGGTGACGGGCGTGATCTCCATCACTGGGAGGTGACGGTGCACGCTGGAGGCCTGCACCAAGTCGGCACTAGTGAAAAGAGGAAAGTTCTGGCGGTTCTGAGATCCCGGTTCCTTCACACAGAGATGGGCGTGGCGTTTGGAGCTCACCTGGAGTGTGTGTGAGTGTCCGAGGTGAAGAAGTGGAGTTTCGCGCTCGCGATAGTGCACATGAACGTTGTGCACACAGAGATCAGCAACTTGGTTAGCGGCTGCAGCTTCATCACTGACACAATGTTAAACACATTGCATATTAGCGTTGAGGCTAGCATAGCTCCACTGCCCAGACCAAAGCTCTCTTCCTGTCTCCAGTGAGGTGAGCAGTACCGGGTGATGTGGTGTCGTGTTGGAAGGGCTTTGTGAGCGGGCGTCAGCTCCAACAACTTACCACGGATGTTCTTCTGTCTGCAGGACTCACAGAATCGAGCTGAGCACTCCGAGCACACACTGGAAGGTGAAGCCCGTCGCACCGAGGTCCTCCTCCTCATCGGGGGCCCCCGCCCCATGTGGGAGCCCTCGGATGCCCCTCCGAGTCTTGTTTGGAACCCGACGCAGCCTGAGCTCCACCCACTGCAGGACCGACAGTCCCTCCCCCCAGAGAGCAGCCCCCGGGGGTAAATCCAGGCAGCCGCTCTCCGTGCGAGCGCCAACCGTCCCGGTGCTCCCGCCCCGGGCGGCGAGCGGCATGCGGCGCAGCGCATCGCAGGACACCGGCGCTCCAGCCAGGACTCGGCCCAAGCCCGACGGCGCCGCCAAGCAGAGAGCGAACGCCAGGGAGAAAGCAGGCCCCGCTAGATAATACAAAGAGACTCATCTCTGAGATGTTTGTGTACATACGTGTTCTTCAGAGGTTCCCCCTGATTCTCAGTTTGTGCTGTTCCAGCGGAATGACTTGGGCTTCCAGTAGACTTGCCTGCACGTCAGGAGCGTTGCTGCCATGCTGCAATGGAAAGGCCTGCTGCTGTTCTTGGTTCAGCTTCGTGGAGCTGAGGATCTTGGCCTCCATCATTATCAGTACTCATCGCTGCACTTCCAGCTTTACAAAGCTGCAGTACTCTTCTTTTGACAATACTCTGCTTTGCTCACATTGCATGGTAAAGTATATCACAAAAAAGAAAACTATAGAGAGCTAACATGTACTCAAATCTCTACCTTTAAATGACTGATATAGTTTGCCCTTTCCCATTTTTGCCAAACATACATTAAATTGGACTGTTATATGTCCAAAGTGTACCAACTGAAGAAGCGTCTGATCTTGGCCTGGAAGAGAAAAGTGGATGTGAACGAAGCATTTTTGGCCCCCCTCCTTCTTCCCAGTCCAGTGGGCATGCTTCGATCTGTTTTCTGGGTGTTTGTGCTTTATTTATTCCTGTAATGAATTGTACATAACAGAACAGTGTCCCATAAGAGCATCTTTATTTTTTACCTTGCTAAGTAACTAGGTCTTTATCTTCTGTTCCGATGTGTTGGTACTATGCTTGTTATTTATGCATGAGATAACATGAGGACAAGGTTTAATCCTGAGAGAAGTTCAGGGGGTGTTGAAGCCTGTGTTGTGCTCCTCCAGGGTCTCTGGGCATTGAACTGTAAAGTAAAGTCTTGGTCATGTCAAAGGGCGTCTTGACTTTCATTTCTATCCCATTTCAAGTCAGTCCAAAAACCAGAGGGGATTTCAGCCTCCTACATCTAGATCACAGCCCTCACTGCTTTCTGCTGCCCTCGCGGTCCTGATTCATTGAACACGGCCTTCCCACTTGTCATTCAGTGCGTCTGAAAAGTGGATCTGGTAAGTTTACAGAACTTAATTTGTTTCCTTTGTCACTGCATCCACCAAACAAACCCAACAACACTGCTAAGAGAGAAGTCATGCTCTATGTAAATCAGTTTCTCAGGTTCAGTAAGAACAGAAATGTTCCATCTGCAGGGGTTTGTTTCTATTGTGAGTAGTTCCCTCCCTCACTACACCTGAAGCTAAAGACACTCCTTCAACAAGCTCCTAAGAAAGTTCAATAAGTGGCTCTTCATTGAATTGTGAGTAGCAGCAGACCTGAGGATGAGGACTGGCGCCCCCTGCTGGACTATCACCACTGGTGCACTTCTAGAACGCCAATAGCCAGAGCGAGTCACATGTTCCTTCAGTTTCTGCATGAAAATGGAAACATGTTTAAATGATTCATGGAAATGAGATTGGAGCTTTTATTCTAAAGTGAGTTGGCAGCATTTTCACACTGCATTTATGATTTTATGATTGACTGCAGCCGAAGATGCGCTGTGCAGACTCTCTTGACTTCCTTTTTAAAACAGCGGGCTGACTTGGCCGCAGTTCTGATTCCGGCCGATAGAGGGCGCTCAGCCGCAGCAGCCTGGAGCAGTTCTGACTCCGACCGATAGAGGGCGCTCACAGCCGCAGCAGCCTGGAGCAGTTCTGACTCCGGCCGATAGAGGGCGCTCACAGCCGCAGCAGCCTGGAGCAGTTCTGACTCCGGCCGATAGAGGGCGCTCAGCCGCAGCAGCCTGGAGCAGTTCTGAATCCGGCCGTTAGAGGGCGCTCACAGCCGCAGCAGCCTGGAAGAAGAAGAAGAAAGATGGCGGCTCCGGTGGAGTTGAAGTCTTTGGAGAACTTTCCTTCCAACATAAATCATATGGACGTTTTAATTTTCAAATGTCACTGGGATTCAATTTTTAAGACTCCCGATGACCCACCGACCCTCCTCTTCACCCCTCACGGCTCCGGAAGAGCGGGTATTTTACTGCTCGTCCACGCGATCACTGCGGAGGAGGCGGCGGATTGCGGAGCAGACGAGCCGAGGTCCAGTCCCCGGGTCCGGCTCTTCACCAGCCGGAGCTTCGTGCGGCACCACGGCTTCCTACAGGGCGGCTGCGTCGGCACTCTCCGCGCTTTGAAGCCCGTCAACCTGCATCGAGTGGTGATGGGGCTCCGCAGCAGGCCCAGCCACCGCTGGGCCGGTGCGGAGCAGCCTGTCAGCGGGCTGCTGGACTCGTGTGGCCCGGGGCGGTGGCTGCTGGCCCGGCAGGGAGAGCCGCTGCTGCTGGGACAAGATCCATCACAGGTGAGGGCTTCTCTTCTGCGTCGCAACCCTGGAAACCTCTCGTGGAGACCCTCTCAGGTGTAGTTGTGCTCTCTTTCTGGTTCGAGTGCACACATTCAGCCTCACACGTCAACACAAGTCAAACCGAGTGAAGACCGTTCACGTAATTGATTATTTCATTCTTACTGCAGTCTCGTTTTCTGGACCCCGATCCTCAACCTGGCTGAAACTACAGCCAAGGTTTCCACATCCGACTCAGAAGGAGCACAAACACCACCAATCATAGTCCTGTTCCAATATGAAACGTGAACATCCGCTCTTCTGGCACGTACACACACACACACACACGCACACACACACACATACGCACACACAACCTTGAAAGACTAGAACTTTGAGTCAGCCTCAGTGGTGACCTGTGGAAGCAGTGTTTAGTATGAATAAAGTAGAAAGCAGGTTAACAAAATGGACTTCAGGCCAACTTGCTTTGGATCTGCTTGGTTGACCTTTTGACCCCTGTGGGGGCTGTTATCTGTGATAGTGACCAACAGCTTTTCAGACTGACACAGTTTCTGTGTCCTATCAGTAAAGCTAAGAGTTCATCCTGCAGCCCACAGCATTGTGACTGAATTACAGCTGTTCTAATGGAAATGTACCAAATTACACACGTACTGAAAGCAGGATATTCTGTCTGTTGTTTGAAAGTAGATTGGATACGTTTCTCTATCCCTCCGTTAGTTTTTCAAATCTCACCAGCTTCAAAGAGATGCTCTAAATTCACTGGGCTTTAATCTGTATGAGATTCCATACATGTGTTTGCTCTTCCACGTGTGCTCCAGGAGCTGCTGGTGCTGGAGTGCAGCCCTGTGACCCAGGGCAGGGTCACTGTGGACACCTCCCTGGTTCTGACGGACTGCTGGGACTGCGTCAACCCTCCGGCGCTGCCCACGCTCTGCAGACTGCTCCGACTGTGTGTGTCAGACTTCGCTCAAGACTCAGACGGCCTGGGCCGAGGGCACTCCCTCCTGGACGCCGGGGCCCCCCCGCGCTCGGGGCGGCCCGGCCTGCTGCAGCGTCTGGAATGCAGGGCAGAGGTGCGGGTGGAGGACACACAGCGGTGGTCCACAGACCGGCACGGTCAATCTGTGGACAAGGACAACTGTGTGTTTATGAGTAAACTGCTGCTTCTTAAATTGGGACTGTTTGACCGGGAGTGGGTGAGGCTGGGGGGGGCAGCCGAGCTGTGCGGAGCAACCTCGGCTGACACGGGTGTCAGAGAGCGGCCGGCCCGCGTACGCGTGGTGGACTGGAGTCTGGAGCTGGAGGCCCACGAGGACGTGGCCACCATATCACCCACTCTGTGGTTCAACTTGACTGCAGGAGAAGCAGTCCCTGTGAAGAGCTGCACGCTGAAGATCAAGGTGTTGGAAAACAGCCACACAGCAGAAATGAGAACGAGTGCAGAACTAACATTAAAATGTCTAAGCTTATTCATTTGTATGGTGTCAGAGGTGTAAACAGGCTCCTGGAGGATCAGCGCGTCGGACCTCTGACAGTTTCTGCCGTTCAGTTTCTCCTCCACCTGCCAGTGAGCTCCACATTCAGCCGGTCATCTCTCCACTCTACAACCACCTGAGCTGCTGTGACCACCTGCTGGAGGATTACTTCAGCACCCCCAGGTCAGCCAATCCTGTCTCAGGCCACGTTTACGCACAGCCAAGCATTTACAAAAAGGGATATTTCTCCCACTACGTTTTCAAAAGTAACTTTGTTTACACCAGATCGTTTAAAAAAACACAGTCACATGGTCTTGGTCCAAAAACATTGTAGATTTATTGGCCCAAATCCAGTTTTTCCTTGATCCTCCTCCATTAGAATATTGGATCCTTGGAGCTACATTCAGAATCTGCTGTGTCTGTGTGAGCCGGACTGGCTCCGCCCACACATGCCCATCTTGGGAAGAGGAGGAAGTACTTCCTCTCGTGGCGCCATGTGCCAGAGCAGAGCTGCCTAATCATGTGAGGAATCAAAGAGGAGGAGCCTACCTTGATTGTGATTGGCTGAACCCCCGATGACACTATATAGGGTTTGATTTCTGATTGGCTGGTTGGAGCAGCACACGTTTTAAAACCTGGAACCAGCAGAGAGAGAGAGAGAACACACTTTCTACACTTCTGGGGCGCCGTTCCAGGTGTGGAGACGGTCAGTCCTGCTGGAATACCTTTAGAAAATGACTTTTTTCAGAATGGGACCCCTTTGAATTACTGTTCATACAGTGTCAATAATGTGTATCATTGAATAAATATGAGCATGCCAAACCTGTAGTCGACAGTGTAACCAGAAACGTAAAGCCATGCCAACCAATCACAATCCTGCAAATGGCACAAATCACTTCCTGTTTAAAAAGTGGCGGTGACGACATTGACGGGCCTTGGTCTTGGTGGGAGGAACAGTTGATGTACGACTCCTGACCTTGAGGCACTCCTCCTCTGCTGGTCCACATGGTGCAAGTCCAAACAAGCCAACAGCTGGTGCACAAACAACAGCCTTGTGTGTCACACTGACGTTAACCCCCGTCTCACCGGAGTGTCCACATAGAATCCTATTTTTACAAGTATTTCCAAATCTCCACTTTGGTTGGATATCTGATCCTTTACAAGTGCCTTGTAGCTTTTTTACATGGAAACAAAAGGTCCAAACACACTGAAAGATCACTGTGTTTGCTCCATGTAAATGGCCCTGAGCGGCAGTTCGGCAGGTTTTTCTGCATATAGGTGAAAAACATCACACAGTATATATTTTCCAAGTCTTTTTGCCTCCTGTTTCAGTTCAAAATCCTCCTCATCAATGTGTGCAGACTGATCTTGCAGGGAGATATCCTCACAGTTCCAGCTGGAAGCCATCCAGACCTGCTGGAGGACAACTCTGAGACCATCCATAGGTACCTACACAGTCCCAACATTGGATGTTTCAGTGAGAAATGGTACTAACAAGACTTTGTGAAGGCCTTTGACTCAGGAAGGCCGCCCCAACAGCTGTGACTTCACTGTCAGAAAAAAACAATAGACTTAACAATAAATGTACATTGTACACGTGAATGAAAAGTGCAATTTGTCCTAAATGAAAGCTGCAAGCAGCATTGAACGTGTTCACTCCTCGCTCGCTAGAATTGGAGCATATTGAGGTTTAGTGTTCGTCAGAGTGCAACGGAAATGTGGCCTGTCAATATGTAAATTCCTGATACCACAAGGTGGCACCATGACTGAATGCATATTAGCTTATGGACATGATCAGGGGAGGTCTTTGATCAAGCATTTAGAGTTTTAGGCAGATTGCAGCATGTAGAGCAGTGTTACACGTGACTTCCTGTTTGATGCTGACTCATCAGTTTTTTAGGGAGCCACCATGGCTACACCCTTTGACTAGCGTGGACGATTTTAACAAGTTTTCATCAGGAAGACCTGTTGTACATACGAGCCAGATTTCAGGTCTCTTGGACTTGAACTCCCTCCAGGAGGAGTTTTTCACAAACACTTCCCTCTCAAACCAAAACTCCCAAACCCTCACTTGGCATGACGTTTACATGCACATTTCTCCTTCATAGAGTTGGATTAATTCAAGTTTCTGTGCAAAAATTGCATTTTACAAAATCATACTGAACTCTGATAAAAACATCATTATTTACTTTAGCACAATACACGTTTTTAATTAACAAATAGAGCTTGATCGTGAATCAGTGCAACCTCCATGAGTTGCTTGTTGCAGCCACGTCTGCTGAGAGGCAACCAGAACTACCATCACATCACATTTCATTCTCCTCATAGACGTCTAGACCAGGGGTCGGCCCCCCACAGCTCTTTGGTCCTCCACTGTGGCTCTTTGGTCCTCCACTGTGGCTCTTTGGTCCTCCACTGTGGCTCTTTGGTCCTCCACTGTGGCTCTTTAATCCTCCACTGTGGCTCTTTAGTCCTCCACTGCGGCTCTTTGGTCCTCCACTGTGGCTCTTTAATCCTCCACTGTGGCTCTTTGGTCCTCCACTGTGGCTCTTTGGTCCTCCACTGTGGCTCTTTGGTCCTCCACTGTGGCTCTTTGGTCCTCCACTGTGGCTCTTTGGTCCTCCACTGTGGCTCTTTGGTCCTCCACTGTGGCTCTTTAATCCTCCACTGTGGCTCTTTGGTCCTCCACTGTGGCTCTTTGGTCCTCCACTGTGGCTCTTTAATCCTCCACTGTGGCTCTTTGGTCCTCCACTGTGGCTCTTTGGTCCTCCACTGTGGCTCTTTAATCCTCCACTGTGGCTCTTTGGTCCTCCACTGTGGCTCTTTGGTCCTCCACTGTGGCTCTTTAGTCCTCCACTGTGGCTCTTTGGTCCTCCACTGAGGCTCTTTGGTCCTCCACTGTGGCTCTTTGGTCCTCCACTGTGGCTCTTTATTCCTCCACTGTGGCTCTTTGGTCCTCCACTGTGGCTCTTTGGTCCTCCACTGTGGCTCTTTAGTCCTCCACTGCGGCTCTTTAATCCTCCACTGTGGCTCTTTGGTCCTCCACTGCGGCTCTTTAGTCCTCCACTGCGGCTCTTTGGTCCTCCACTGTGGCTCTTTGGTCCTCCACTATGGCTCTTTGGTCCTCCACTGTGGCTCTTTGGTCCTCCACTGTGGCTCTTTGGTCCTCCACTGTGGCTCTTTGGTCCTCCACTGTGGCTCTTTAATCCTCCACTGTGGCTCTTTAGTCCTCCACTGCGGCTCTTTGGTCCTCCACTGCGGCTCTTTGGTCCTCCACTGTGGCTCTTTGGTCCTCCACTGTGGCTCTTTGGTCCTCCACTGTGGCTCTTTGGTCCTCCACTGTGGCTCTTTAATCCTCCACTGTGGCTCTTTAGTCCTCCACTGTGGCTCTATGGTCCTCCACTGTGGCTCTATGGTCCTCCACTGTGGCTCTATGGTCCTCCACTGTGGCTCTTTGGTCCTCCAGTGTGGCTCTTTGGTCCTCCACTGTGGCTCTTTGGTCCTCCACTGTGGCTCTTTAGTCCTCCACTGTGGCTCTTTGGTCCTCCACTGTGGCTCTTTGGTCTGTGGCTCTTTAGTCCTCCACTGTGGCTCTTTGGTCCTCCACTGTGGCTCTTTGGTCCTCCACTGTGGCTCTTTAATCCTCCACTGTGGCTCTTTGGTCCTCCACTGTGGCTCTTTAATCCTCCACTGTGGCTCTTTGGTCCTCCACTGCGGCTCTTTGGTCCTCCACTGCGGCTCTTTGGTCCTCCACTGTGGCTCTTTGGTCCTCCACTGCGGCTCTTTGGTCTGTGGCTCTTTGGTCCTCCACTGTGGCTCTTTGGTCCTCCACTGTGGCTCTTTGGTCCTCCACTGTGGCTCTTTGGTCCTCCACTGTGGCTCTTTAATCCTCCACTGAGGCTCTTTGGTCCTCCACTGTGGCTCTTTGGTCCTCCACTGTGGCTCTTTAATCCTCCACTGTGGCTCTTTGGTCCTCCACTGTGGCTCTTTGGTCCTCCACTGTGGCTCTTTAGTCCTCCACTGTGGCTCTTTGGTCCTCCACTGAGGCTCTTTGGTCCTCCACTGTGGCTCTTTGGTCCTCCACTGTGGCTCTTTATTCCTCCACTGTGGCTCTTTGGTCCTCCACTGTGGCTCTTTGGTCCTCCACTGTGGCTCTTTGGTCCTCCACTGTGGCTCTTTGTTCCTCCACTGTGGCTCTTTGGTCCTCCACTGTGGCTCTTTGGTCCTCCACTGTGGCTCTTTTGTCCTCCACTTAGGCTCTTTGGTCCTCCACTGTGGCTCTTTGGTCCTCCACTGTGGCTCTTTAATCCTCCACTGTGGCTCTTTGGTCCTCCACTGTGGCTCTTTGGTCCTCCACTGAGGCTCTTTGGTCCTCCATTGAGGCTCTTTGGTCCTCCACTGAGGCTCTTTGGTCCTCCACTGAGGCTCTTTGGTCCTCCACTGAGGCTCTTTGGTCCTTCACTGTGGCTCTTTGGTCCTCCACTGTGGCTCTTTAATCCTCCACTGTGGCTCTTTAATCCTCCACTGTGGCTCTTTGGTCCTCCACTGTGGCTCTTTAATCCTCCACTGTGGCACTTTGGTCCTCCACTGTGGCTCTTTGGTCCTCCACTGTGGCTCTTTAATCCTCCACTGTGGCTCTTTGGTCCTCCACTGTGGCTCTTTGGTCCTCCACTGTGGCTCTTTGGTCCTCCACTGAGGCTCTTTGGTCCTCCACTGTGGCTCTTTGGTCCTCCACTGTGGCTCTTTAGTCGTCCACTGTGGCTCTTTGGTCCTCCACTGTGGCTCTTTGGTCCTCCACTGTGGCTCTTTGGTCCTCCACTGTGGCTCTTTAGTCCTCCACTGTGGCTCTTTGGTCCTCCACTGAGGCTCTTTGGTCCTCCACTGTGGCTCTTTGGTCGTCCACTGTGGCTCTTTATTCCTCCACTGTGGCTCTTTGGTCCTCCACTGTGGCTCTTTGGTCCTCCACTGTGGCTCTTTGGTCCTCCACTGTGGCTCTTTGGTCCTCCAGTGTGGCTCTTTGGTCCTCCACTGTGGCTCTTTGTTCCTCCACTGTGGCTCTTTAGTCCTCCACTGTGGCTCTTTGGTCCTCCAATGTGGCTCTTCTGTCCTCCACTTAGGCTCTTTGGTCCTCCACTGTGGCTCTTTGGTCCTCCACTGTGGCTCTTTAATCCTCCACTGTGGCTCTTTGGTCCTCCACTGTGGCTCTTTGGTCCTCCACTGAGGCTCTTTGGTCCTCCATTGAGGCTCTTTGGTCCTCCACTGAGGCTCTTTGGTCCTCCACTGAGGCTCTTTGGTCCTTCACTGTGGCTCTTTGGTCCTCCACTGTGGCTCTTTAATCCTCCACTGTGGCTCTTTAATCCTCCACTGTGGCTCTTTGGTCCTCCACTGTGGCTCTTTAATCCTCCACTGTGGCACTTTGGTCCTCCACTGTGGCTCTTTGGTCCTCCACTGTGGCTCTTTAATCCTCCACTGTGGCTCTTTGGTCCTCCACTGTGGCTCCTTAATCCTCCACTGTGGCTCTTTGGTCCTCCACTGTGGCTCTTTGGTCCTCCACTGTGGCTCTTTGGTCCTCCACTGAGGCTCTTTGGTCCTCCACTGTGGCTCTTTGGTCCTCCACTGAGGCTCTTTGGTCCTCCACTGTGGCTCTTTGGTCCTCCACTGTGGCTCTTTGGTCCTCCACTGTGGCTCTTTAATCCTCCACTGTGGCTCTTTAGTCCTCCACTGTGGCTCTTTGGTCCTCCACTGTGGCTCTATGGTCCTCCACTGTGGCTCTATGGTCCTCCACTGTGGCTCTTTGGTCCTCCACGGTGGCTCTTTGGTCCTCCACGGTGGCTCTTTGGTCCTCCACTGTGGCTCTTTGGTCCTCCACTGTGGCTCTTTGGTCCTCCACTGTGGCTCTTTGGTCCTCCACTGTGGCTCTTTAATCCTCCACTGTGGCTCTTTGGTCCCCCACTGTGGCTCTTTAATCCTCCACTGTGGCTCTTTGGTCCTCCACTGTGGCTCTTTGGTCCTCCACTGTGGCTCTTTAGTCCTCCACTGTGGCTCTTTGGTCCCCCACTGTGGCTCTTTAATCCTCCACTGTGGCTCTTTGGTCCTCCACTGTGGCTCTTTGGTCCTCCACTGTGGCTCTTTAGTCCTCTACTGTGGCTCTTTGGTCCTCCACTGTGGCTCTTTAGTCCTCCACTGTGGCTCTTTGGTCCTCCACTGTGGCTCTTTGGTCCTCCACTGTGGCTCTTTGGTCCTCCACTGAGGCTCTTTCGTCCTCCACTGTGGCTCTTTGGTCCTCCACTGTGGCTCTTTAGTCGTCCACTGTGGCTCTTTGGTCCTCCACTGTGGCTCTTTGGTCCTCCACTGTGGCTCTTTAGTCCTCCACTGTGGCTCTTTGGTCCTCCACTGAGGCTCTTTGGTCCTCCACTGTGGCTCTTTGGTCGTCCACTGTGGCTCTTTATTCCTCCACTGTGGCTCTTTGGTCCTCCACTGTGGCTCTTTGGTCCTCCACTGTGGCTCTTTGGTCCTCCACTGTGGCTCTTTGGTCCTCCAGTGTGGCTCTTTGGTCCTCCACTGTGGCTCTTTGTTCCTCCACTGTGGCTCTTTAGTCCTCCACTGTGGCTCTTTGGTCCTCCAATGTGGCTCTTCTGTCCTCCACTTAGGCTCTTTGGTCCTCCACTGTGGCTCTTTGGTCCTCCACTATGGCTCTTTGGTCCTCCACTGTGGCTCTTTGGTCCTCCACTGTGGCTCTTTGGTCCTCCACTGTGGCTCTTTGGTCCTCCACTGTGGCTCTTTAATCCTCCACTGTGGCTCTTTAGTCCTCCACTGCGGCTCTTTGGTCCTCCACTGCGGCTCTTTGGTCCTCCACTGTGGCTCTTTGGTCCTCCACTGTGGCTCTTTGGTCCTCCACTGTGGCTCTTTGGTCCTCCACTGTGGCTCTTTAATCCTCCACTGTGGCTCTTTAGTCCTCCACTGTGGCTCTATGGTCCTCCACTGTGGCTCTATGGTCCTCCACTGTGGCTCTATGGTCCTCCACTGTGGCTCTTTGGTCCTCCAGTGTGGCTCTTTGGTCCTCCACTGTGGCTCTTTGGTCCTCCACTGTGGCTCTTTAGTCCTCCACTGTGGCTCTTTGGTCCTCCACTGTGGCTCTTTGGTCTGTGGCTCTTTAGTCCTCCACTGTGGCTCTTTGGTCCTCCACTGTGGCTCTTTGGTCCTCCACTGTGGCTCTTTAATCCTCCACTGTGGCTCTTTGGTCCTCCACTGTGGCTCTTTAATCCTCCACTGTGGCTCTTTGGTCCTCCACTGCGGCTCTTTGGTCCTCCACTGCGGCTCTTTGGTCCTCCACTGTGGCTCTTTGGTCCTCCACTGCGGCTCTTTGGTCTGTGGCTCTTTGGTCCTCCACTGTGGCTCTTTGGTCCTCCACTGTGGCTCTTTGGTCCTCCACTGTGGCTCTTTGGTCCTCCACTGTGGCTCTTTAATCCTCCACTGAGGCTCTTTGGTCCTCCACTGTGGCTCTTTGGTCCTCCACTGTGGCTCTTTAATCCTCCACTGTGGCTCTTTGGTCCTCCACTGTGGCTCTTTGGTCCTCCACTGTGGCTCTTTAGTCCTCCACTGTGGCTCTTTGGTCCTCCACTGAGGCTCTTTGGTCCTCCACTGTGGCTCTTTGGTCCTCCACTGTGGCTCTTTATTCCTCCACTGTGGCTCTTTGGTCCTCCACTGTGGCTCTTTGGTCCTCCACTGTGGCTCTTTGGTCCTCCACTGTGGCTCTTTGTTCCTCCACTGTGGCTCTTTGGTCCTCCACTGTGGCTCTTTGGTCCTCCACTGTGGCTCTTTTGTCCTCCACTTAGGCTCTTTGGTCCTCCACTGTGGCTCTTTGGTCCTCCACTGTGGCTCTTTAATCCTCCACTGTGGCTCTTTGGTCCTCCACTGTGGCTCTTTGGTCCTCCACTGAGGCTCTTTGGTCCTCCATTGAGGCTCTTTGGTCCTCCACTGAGGCTCTTTGGTCCTCCACTGAGGCTCTTTGGTCCTTCACTGTGGCTCTTTGGTCCTCCACTGTGGCTCTTTAATCCTCCACTGTGGCTCTTTGGTCCCCCACTGTGGCTCTTTAATCCTCCACTGTGGCTCTTTGGTCCTCCACTGTGGCTCTTTGGTCCTCCACTGTGGCTCTTTGGTCCTCTACTGTGGCTCTTTGGTCCTCCACTGTGGCTCTTTAGTCCTCCACTGTGGCTCTTTGGTCCTCCACTGTGGCTCTTTGGTCCTCCACTGTGGCTCTTTGGTCCTCCACTGAGGCTCTTTCGTCCTCCACTGTGGCTCTTTGGTCCTCCACTGTGGCTCTTTAGTCGTCCACTGTGGCTCTTTGGTCCTCCACTGTGGCTCTTTGGTCCTCCACTGTGGCTCTTTGGTCCTCCACTGTGGCTCTTTGGTCCTCCACTGTGGCTCTTTAGTCCTCCACTGTGGCTCTTTGGTCCTCCACTGAGGCTCTTTGGTCCTCCACTGTGGCTCTTTGGTCGTCCACTGTGGCTCTTTATTCCTCCACTGTGGCTCTTTGGTCCTCCACTGTGGCTCTTTGGTCCTCCACTGTGGCTCTTTGGTCCTCCAGTGTGGCTCTTTGGTCCTCCACTGTGGCTCTTTGTTCCTCCACTGTGGCTCTTTAGTCCTCCACTGTGGCTCTTTGGTCCTCCAATGTGGCTCTTCTGTCCTCCACTTAGGCTCTTTGGTCCTCCACTGTGGCTCTTTGGTCCTCCACTGTGGCTCTTTAATCCTCCACTGTGGCTCTTTGGTCCTCCACTGTGGCTCTTTGGTCCTCCACTGAGGTTCTTTGGTCCTCCATTGAGGCTCTTTGGTCCTCCACTGAGGCTCTTTGGTCCTCCACTGAGGCTCTTTGGTCCTTCACTGTGGCTCTTTGGTCCTCCACTGTGGCTCTTTAATCCTCCACTGTGGCTCTTTAATCCTCCACTGTGGCTCTTTGGTCCTCCACTGTGGCTCTTTGGTCCTCCACTGTGGCTCTTTAATCCTCCACTGTGGCACTTTGGTCCTCCACTGTGGCTCTTTGGTCCTCCACTGTGGCTCTTTAATCCTCTACTGTGGCTCTTTGGTCCTCCACTGTGGCTCCTTAATCCTCCACTGTGGCTCTTTGGTCCTCCACTGTGGCTCTTTGGTCCTCCACTGTGGCTCTTTGGTCCTCCACTGAGGCTCTTTGGTCCTCCACTGTGGCTCTTTGGTCCTCCACTGAGGCTCTTTGGTCCTCCACTGTGGCTCTTTGGTCCTCCACTGTGGCTCTTTGGTCCTCCACTGTGGCTCTTTAATCCTCCACTGTGGCTCTTTAGTCCTCCACTGTGGCTCTTTGGTCCTCCACTGTGGCTCTATGGTCCTCCACTGTGGCTCTATGGTCCTCCACTGTGGCTCTTTGGTCCTCCACGGTGGCTCTTTGGTCCTCCACTGTGGCTCTTTGGTCCTCCACTGTGGCTCTTTGGTCCTCCACTGTGGCTCTTTGGTCCTCCACTGTGGCTCTTTAATCCTCCACTGTGGCTCTTTGGTCCCCCACTGTGGCTCTTTAATCCTCCACTGTGGCTCTTTGGTCCTCCACTGTGGCTCTTTGGTCCTCCACTGTGGCTCTTTAGTCCTCCACTGTGGCTCTTTGGTCCCCCACTGTGGCTCTTTAATCCTCCACTGTGGCTCTTTGGTCCTCCACTGTGGCTCTTTGGTCCTCCACTGTGGCTCTTTAGTCCTCTACTGTGGCTCTTTGGTCCTCCACTGTGGCTCTTTAGTCCCCCACTGTGGCTATTTGGTCCTCCACTGTGGCTCTTTGGTCCTCCACTGTGGCTCTTTGGTCCTCCACTGTGGCTCTTTGGTCCTCCACTGTGGCTCTTTGGTCCTCCACTGTGGCTCTTTGGTCCTCCACTGTGGCTCTTTGGTCCTCCACTGTGGCTCTTTGGTCCTCCACTGTGGCTCTTTGGTCCTCCACTGTGGCTCTTTAGTCCTCTACTGTGGCTCTTTGGTCCTCCACTGTGGCTCTTTAGTCCCCCACTGTGGCTATTTGGTCCTCCACTGTGGCTCTTTGGTCCTCCACTGTGGCTCTTTGGTCCTCCACTGTGGCTCTTTGGTCCTCCACTGTGGCTCTTTGGTCCTCCACTGTGGCTCTTTGGTCCTCCACTGTGGCTCTTTGGTCCTCCACTGTGGCTCTTTAGTCCTCCACTGTGGCTCTTTGGTCCTCCACTGTGGCTCTTTGGTCCTCCACTGTGGCTCTTTAGTCCCCCACTGTGGCTATTTGGTCCTCCACTGTGGCTCTTTGGTCCTCCACTGTGGCTCTTTGGTCCTCCACTGTGGCTCTTTGGTCCTCCACTGTGGCTCTTTGGTCCTCCACTGTGGCTCTTTGGTCCTCCACTGTGGCTCTTTAATCCTCCACTGTGGCTCTTTGGTCCTCCACTGTGGCTCTTTGGTCCTCCACTGTGGCTCTTTAGTCCTCTACTGTGGCTCTTTGGTCCTCCACTGTGGCTCTTTAGTCCCCCACTGTGGCTATTTGGTCCTCCACTGTGGCTCTTTGGTCCTCCACTGTGGCTGTTTGGTCCTCCACTGTGGCTCTTTGGTCCTCCACTGTGGCTCTTTGGTCCTCCACTGTGGCTCTTTGGTCCTCCACTGTGGCTCTTTGGTCCTCCACTGTGGCTCTTTGGTCCTCCACTGTGGCTCTTTGGTCCTCCACTGTGGCTCTATGGTCCTCCACTGTGGCTCTATGGTCCTCCACTGTGGCTCTTTGGTCCTCCACGGTGGCTCTTTGGTCCTCCACGGTGGCTCTTTGGTCCTCCACTGTGGCTCTTTGGTCCTCCACTGTGGCTCTTTGGTCCTCCACTGTGGCTCTTTGGTCCTCCACTGTGGCTCTTTGGTCCTCCACTGTGGCTCTTTGGTCCTCCACTGTGGCTCTTTGGTCCTCCACTGTGGCTCTTTGGTCCTCCACTCCGCTTCGGAGTTCATGGTTGTTGTCCACACTTCCTCTTTCCAGGTGTTTTTGTAACTTCCCTGTTGTATTCACTGGCCATGTTGCAGGCATGTAGGGGTTGATGGACGACTGGATGTGCTATAGTTAAATAAATACACCATCAAATAATTAATATAATGTGTCATTAATTAGATAAATAAGAATTAAATATATGTGTTCTTAAATGTGTCATTAAAGTACCAATTCCTTTTATGTAAGACATAATTATTTCACTATTTAATTGTTGCAGTGCCAAACTGAAATGAATAAATACACTGTTAAATAATTGATCCAATGTGTCACTAATTAAAATACCAATTCATTTTATGTAAAAAAGTAAATAAAAACGTCACCATTTAATTAAGTCATGGTCCAGTGTTGCACTGCTTCCTGAATTGATTTTATGTCAAGCTGAAATAACTAATAGTGAAATAATTTAATTAATTAATGACACATTTATATATTTGATTTCAATTTTAATAAATGATACATTTAAATATTGAATGGTGCATTGATTTGTTCTTTTTTATTTTGGCACATTTAGGCAATGAAGTAATTAAATGGTGAACTAGTTGGACATGTCTGTTCCATCAATGAGTGAGGGGTGTTGATGCTGTGCCCTGCCAGGAGCTCGGTGCGGTTCTTCAGGGTGGAGAAGGTGTGTCGGTCGCCAGGTACGACAGGAGGAGCAGCTTTCCTGGTGGACACGGATCACACGTCACTGTACAGCGTGAGCTTCCACCACTGCTTCTTCCATTATGTATCTCCATTAAACGCATGAACAAATACACATTTTTAATCCCCCTCATCTTTGTCCAATCGTTTGATTGACAGAGCAGGTCAGTGCAAATACCACCAATTACAAACAAGACTTCCTGTCATGTTGGGGATGCTTTCAGCTGCTCGCCCAGAGAGAAATATATTTGTTTAGCTACAGAAAGGACAAAGAACAAGTGAAACGGTTAAAATTCTAATCAAATGTCTTGAACACAAAGACCTGCTCTTCTGTTCGTGTCATACATGTATTTAGTTTGAACACACTTTGTGAGTCTCAGGGAATTTTCTTGGTGTCAGTGTTGAAGGCGATGATGCAGGATGTGTCACTGCCGTGATGAGCAGGAGGTTGTTGTGTCCCTCAGGGAGGGGCCACCAGCAGCCGTGTCCCCTGCTGCTGCCTGGAGGGAGCCTGTCCACACACCACCCTGTCTGCTGGCGGCCTCAGCCAGCCTGTGGAGCTCCTCAGCAGCATCATCTCACCTCACCTGCATCACAGGTAAGTCACCTGGGAGCTCTTCTGTCTGGTCAAGGCTTTGATTTAACGTCACTCACCAACGGGGAGCAGACGATGACTCGCTTCACAAACACACCAGACGATGACTCGCTTCACAAACACACCAGACGATGACTCGCTTCACAAACACACCACATTGCTGCCTTTCGGAGGAATTAGAGCTGAAAATACATTAAGTGCACTGTGCAGAGCTGACAGGTGAGTCTGTCTGATAAACCGCTTCACATGGCAGGTTTCCCAAAACACGCACACGCACACGCACACACACACACACACACACACACACACACACACACACACACACACACACACACACACACACACACACACACACACACACACACACACACACACACACACACACACACAGTGGGGCCCACAAAAGAAGGATAAATGGGGGAAGTGCCCCGAGCCGCCAGCCGGCCAGTGCAGCGCCCCCAGGCCACGCGGGCAAGGAGCCCCCCAGACCCCGGCAGCGGAGCCCGCCACACCCCCGGAGGCCACCCCCCACCCCCGGCGGGACAGAGAAGGCCCCAGCCGCCGAGCCCCAGACCAGCCCCCCCCCCCCCAGACCAGGAAGAGCGAAGGCCCAGCCAGGTCCGGCCAGAGGACAGCCTCCCCCCAACCCCCAGGAGCCCCAATGCCCCCCCCCATCCCCATCACCTAATCCCAGCCTACCCACACACTCATACCCAAGCATAGGCATACACACACACACACACACACACGTACATAAATGTATTTGGTTGGGGGGGGGCCCCCACCAGGCCACTACGGGATCTCGTCCTCCACCAGTCCAACTGTGAATAGGGAGGGAGAACCACTACCCAGCCCCCCCGGAGGTGCCACGCCCGAGCGAGCGTGCCCCCCGCACTCCAGCCGCACTCACCCCGGAACACGGCGGGACCACAGCGGGAGGTGCCCCCCCCCCCTCCACCCTATGGGTGCATGTGGATGTGTGTATTTGTGTTTTGGAGAGGTGGTGCAATGTGTGTGTCTAGGGGGGGGGGGGGGGGGTAAAATTGAGGGGTGAGCGGGGGGGGGGCGGGAACACGGGGACCAACACCCACTCCGACAAGGCACCACAAGAGGACCCGGACAGGAAGCCCCCCCCACCCCACCACCCCTCCACCACCCCACCCGATGGCCGAAGAGCAGAGTCTCACACCCGCATGGCCCAGCACGAGCCCGGCTGGAGGGCTGCGGTTAGGGAGCGTAGACCCCCCCCCCCCACACCCTCACACACTCACACAAGAGTTTACTTCCTGAATATATTTGTATTAATTGGAATGGAAGTGGTTTGTTGCAAATTCGCAACAATCGGCGTTAAAATGAATGAATTAAATAAAAATGAAAAGTGACAGAGAGAAGATGGTTGAATGGTGCAGTGCAATAAGAGCGAGGAACGGTATGAAGTGATGGCGGTGTTGTGCTCCAGCAGCTCGCTGTCCAGCTGCACAGTCCTGCTGCATGGACCTGTGGGCAGTGGGAAGACCACCGTGGTCCGGGCAGCCAGCTGCAGACTCAACCTCCATGTGATGAAGGTAGGACTGCTGGCATCGTTAGACATGATAGGTCTAGTGCCTAGGTCCTAGCTCCTAGGTCCTAGCTCCTGTCCTCACGAGGTGAGGACAGGAGAGGAAAAGACAGATTTCAGACTGTTCTCTTGGAGCACAGTTGGTAATGAGGGAAAAAAACAACACCTCAGGCACATTGTCATGAATCCGATTCCGGTTCTGCTTATCGATTCTGCTTCCTAACGATTCCTTACTTCGAAGAAACTGGTCAACAAAAATAAAATCCTGTCTGAGCAGCATTAGTGCTAAAACACTGAAGTGCTTTGTATTCACAGCAACACAGCAAATAAACATCAAGAATGAAAGTGCATTCAGTATATAGCAGCTGCTTACAGTCAGTAGAGATCCCTGAGAAATAAATGAAATCTAAATTATGGGCATGAGGGCTGCTCCATTATGGAAAAAGATCATAATCATGATTGTTTTGAGCAAGATTGAAATCACTATTTACACGATTATGTATTTGAGTTTGGAACAGTATTTATTGAACATGTTTAAAAAAAAAAAAAAAAAGACTTTCCCATTAAATCTATAAAAAGATCCTGTAATGTAGTAGTAAAAAACAAACTGTAGTACTGCAGTCAATCTTTTGAAAACAAGAAATAAATAAAATACAATAACAGATACATATACTTCAATAAATAAGTCAAACATAAATACTTTGATAAATTGGTACAAAATAAGATTGAGTCGGAGGCAAGGAACTCCAAACTTTATTTTCCATTCAAACTCACTTCTCAGAAACACTTTTCTCTCATTTTTCCTCTCATCTCTCCAACGGAGCTTCACACATGGTGGAACGACAAAACTACTTCTGCTCGAATACCCCACTTCTCTACAAAATAAAGTTCCCCTGCGCCCCACAGTCACTGGGTAAATTATGACCTTAACTGATCAGTGGGGAACTTTATTTTGTAGAGGCAGGGTTTCCAGGCGGAAGTATTTTGGTGTTCCACGGCTCGGCTCTCAAGTTGGAGAGAGAGAAAAGAAAGGAATTACTCGTAAGTGTGGTTGAATGGAGAATAAAATATTGCTGACCACGCCGCCTCCGACTCCCGTTCATCGGCTCTACAACATCATCGTTTTGTCTTCGACTATATTTTGAGATCATCTGGAGCCGTTATCGTGACGAGAATTCGATTAATTGAGCAGCCCGAATGGGTACCCGCAAATGTCATTGTTTATGGGTTCCTGGTACCCACCGTTTTTGATTCGGTTCCTACTTGGAACACGATCTCGGTTCCCAACCCTAGTGAGAAGGCCTCCAGTCTGAACAGAGCAAGCGTCCACACATGTAAGTACAGGCGCAAGATTGTCTGCTGTACGTCTTTCAGCAAAACCACTTGTCTGTACACATTTCAATCAATCAACTTTATTTATATAGTACGTTTTATACAACAAAGTGATTAACATGATTAAAAGACACTGCAAAGATAAAATAATTAAAAAGCAAATGAACACACTCACACATGCAGACAGACATAAATGAAGACATGCCTGGTGATGTGAAGACATGGAGGACACTGAGGACACCGAGGACTAAGGTGATGTGAAGACATGGAGGACACTGAGGACACCGAGGACTAAGGTGATGTGAAGACATGGAGGACACTGAGGACTAAGGTAATATGAAGACATGGAGGACACCGAGGACTAAGGTGATATGAAGACATGGAGGACACCGAGGACTAAGGTGATATGAAGACATGGAGGACACCGAGGACTAAGGTGATATGAAGACATGGAGGACACTGAGGACTAAGGTGATGTGAAGACATGGAGGACACCGAGGACTAAGGTGATATGAAGACATGGAGGACACTGAGGACTAAGGTGATATGAAGACATGGAGGACACCGAGGACTAAGGTGATATGAAGACATGGAGGACACTGAGGACTAAGGTGATATGAAGACATGGAGGACACCGAGGACTAAGGTGATATGAAGACATGGAGGACACCGAGGACTAAGGT
The DNA here is from genome assembly GCF_963422515.1 of Blennius ocellaris. NCBI lineage: Eukaryota > Metazoa > Chordata > Actinopteri > Blenniiformes > Blenniidae > Blennius > Blennius ocellaris. Next base: position 33,706,863 of record NC_137652.1, on the reverse strand, counting down.
GATATGAAGACATGGAGGACACTGAGGACTAAGGTGATATGAAGACATGGAGGACACTGAGGACTAAGGTGATATGAAGACATGGAGGACACCGAGGACTAAGGTGATATGAAGACATGGAGGACACCGAGGACTAAGGTGATATGAAGACATGGAGGACACTGAGGACTAAGGTGATGTGAAGACATGGAGGACACTGAGGACTAAGGTGATGTGAAGACATGGAGGACTAAGGTGATATGAAGACATGGAGGACACCGAGGACTAAGGTAATATGAAGACATGGAGGACACTGAGGACTAAGGTGATGTGAAGACATGGAGGACACCGAGGACTAAGGTGATATGAAGACATGGAGGACACTGAGGACTAAGGTGATATGAAGACATGGAGGACACCGAGGACTAAGGTGATATGAAGACATGGAGGACACTGAGGACTAAGGTGATATGAAGACATGGAGGACACTGAGGACTAAGGTGATATGAAGACATGGAGGACACCGAGGACTAAGGTGATATGAAGACATGGAGGACACCGAGGACTAAGATAATATGAAGACATGGAGGACACCGAGGACTAAGATGATATGAAGACATGGAGGACACTGAGGACTAAGGTGATATGAAGACATGGAGGACACTGAGGACTAAGGTGATGTGAAGACATGGAGGACACCGAGGACTAAGGTGATATGAAGACATGGAGGACACTGAGGACTAAGGTGATATGAAGACATGGAGGACACTGAGGACTAAGGTGATATGAAGACATGGACGACGCCGAGGACTAAGGTGATATGAAGACATGGAGGACACCGAGGACTAAGGTGATGTGAAGACATGGAGGACACCGAGGACTAAGGTGATGTGAAGACATGGAGGACACTGAGGACTAAGGTGATATGAAGACATGGAGGACACCGAGGACTAAGGTGATATGAAGACATGGAGGACACCGAGGACTAAGGTGATATGAAGACATGGAGGACACCGAGGACTAAGGTGATATGAAGACATGGAGGACACCGAGGACTAAGGTGATATGAAGACATGGAGGACTAAGGTGATATGAAGACATGGAGGACACCGAGGACTAAGGTGATATGAAGACATGGAGGACACTGAGGACTAAGGTGATATGAAGACATGGAGGACACTGAGGACTAAGGTGATATGAAGACATGGAGGACACCGAGGACTAAGGTGATATGAAGACATGGAGGACACCGAGGACTAAGGTGATATGAAGACATGGAGGACACCGAGGACTAAGGTGATATGAAGACATGGAGGATACTGAGGACTAAGGTGATATGAAGACATGGAGGACACTGAGGACTAAGGTAATATGAAGACATGGAGGACACCGAGGACTAAGGTAATATGAAGACATGGAGGACACTGAGGACTAAGGTGATGTGAAGACATGGAGGACACTGAGGACTAAGGTGATATGAAGACATGGAGGACACCGAGGACTAAGGTGATATGAAGACATGGAGGACACCGAGGACTAAGGTGATATGAAGACATGGAGGACACCGAGGACTAAGATGATATGAAGACATGGAGGACACCGAGGACTAAGATGATATGAAGACATGGAGGACACTGAGGACTAAGGTGATATGAAGACATGGAGGACACTGAGGACTAAGGTGATGTGAAGACATGGAGGACACCGAGGACTAAGGTGATATGAAGACATGGAGGACACTGAGGACTAAGGTGATATGAAGACATGGAGGACACTGAGGACTAAGGTGATATGAAGACATGGACGACGCCGAGGACTAAGGTGATATGAAGACATGGAGGACACCGAGGACTAAGGTGATGTGAAGACATGGAGGACACCGAGGACTAAGGTGATGTGAAGACATGGAGGACACTGAGGACTAAGGTGATATGAAGACATGGAGGACACCGAGGACTAAGGTGATATGAAGACATGGAGGACACCGAGGACTAAGGTGATATGAAGACATGGAGGACACCGAGGACTAAGGTGATATGAAGACATGGAGGACACCGAGGACTAAGGTGATATGAAGACATGGAGGACTAAGGTGATATGAAGACATGGAGGACACCGAGGACTAAGGTGATATGAAGACATGGAGGACACTGAGGACTAAGGTGATATGAAGACATGGAGGACACTGAGGACTAAGGTGATATGAAGACATGGAGGACACCGAGGACTAAGGTGATATGAAGACATGGAGGACACCGAGGACTAAGGTGATATGAAGACATGGAGGACACCGAGGACTAAGGTGATATGAAGACATGGAGGACACCGAGGACTAAGGTGATATGAAGACATGGAGGACACCGAGGACTAAGGTGATGTGAAGACATGGAGGACTAAGGTGATATGAAGACATGGAGGACACCGAGGACTAAGGTAATATGAAGACATGGAGGACACTAAGGTGATATGAAGACATGGAGGACACTGAGGACTAAGGTGATATGAAGACGTGGAGGACACTGAGGACTAAGGTGATATGAAGACATGGAGGACACCGACGACTAAGGTGATATGAAGACATGGAGGACACTGAGGACTGAGGTGAGGAAAGGGACACATTCTGGGTCGTCCACATTGGAGGCAGTACAGCCTCTTGACCACAGGGGGCGCCGCCCCACAGACCCCCTCAGGGCAGACCAGCCAGTCCCACCACATAGTGGGGGACCAGCCAGGGACACCCAGGGGACGGCACACCAGAGGGGAACCAGGCCACCACCAGTGTAGCGCCCCCTAGAGGAACCACTGGAGATAAAAGATTCAGTTAAGAACCTAATAAAAGTAGATCATTACATCATGGCTAAAGTAGATAAAAGTAGATCAATAAATTGATAAAATACATATCTAGACCCTTATTTAACCCTTTTTTAAAAACCTCCACAGACTGTGCAGCCCTGAGGCTCCCCGGCAGGCTGTTCCACAAACGGGGGCCGGAGGAGCTGAACCAGCCTCCCCGGGGGTCTTGGTCCTCGTTTGAGGGACAATTAAAAGGCCGGTGCCGGAGGACCTCAGGGCTCGTGAGGGTTGATATGATAAAAGTAGTTCAGATAAATAAGAGGGTGCAAAACCGTTAAGACACTTAAAAACTAATAAAAGAACCTTCAAATGGATCCTGAAGCCAAAGGGGAGCCAATTAGTGATTTTAAAACAGGCGTGATGTGCCCCCCCCCCCCCCCCCCCCCCCCCTGGTCCTCGTCAGTACTCGTGCGGCAGAGTTTTGTAAAAGTTGTAGTGTTGATAAAGTTTTCTTGGGGAGACCAGACAGCAGGGCGTTACAATAGTCAATGTGACAGGAGATAAAAGCATTAGCTCCTCCTCTTCCTGAGACAGAAGTGGGCGGAGTCTGGCTATATTCTTCAGGTGATAAAAACCAGTCTTGGTGATGTTTTTGATGTGTGAGATCAAATTAAGCTGAGAGTCAAAAGTTCCTTCCAGGTTCTTTACAGATGAAGACGAGTTCAAATCTAGAAGTTCTGGTAAAAGTTTCTCTCTCTGGCGTTCAGGACCAGAACTAAAATCTCTGTTTTGTCCTGGTTGAGCTGCAGGAAGTTTGTTGACATCATGACTTAATGTCTAAAATACAGTTAAGAAGGACATCAGTCGGCCTTGTGTCATCAGGAGACACTGTCACATACAGCTGAGTGTCGTCAGGAGACACTGTCACATACAGCTGTGTGTCGTCAGGAGACACTGTCACATACAGCTGAGTGTCGTCAGGAGACACTGTCACATACAGCTGTGTGTCATCAGGAGACACTGCCACATACAGCTGTGTGTCATCAGGAGACACTGCCACATACAGCTGAGTGTCGTCAGGAGACACTGTCACATACAGCTGTGTGTCATCAGGAGACACTGCCACATACAGCTGTGTGTCATCAGGAGACATAGTCACATACAGCTGAGTGTCGTCAGGAGACACTGCCACATACAGCTGTGTGTCATCAGGAGACACTGCCACATACAGCTGAGTGTCGTCAGGAGACACTGTCACATACAGCTGTGTGTCATCAGGAGACACTGCCACATACAGCTGTGTGTCATCAGGAGACACTGTCACATACAGCTGTGTGTCATCAGGAGACATACAGCTGAGTGTCGTCAGGAGACACTGTCACATACAGCTGAGTGTCATCAGGAGACACTGTCACATACAGCTGTGTGTCATCAGGAGACACTGTCACATACAGCTGTGTGTCATCAGGAGACACTGCCACATACAGCTGAGTGTCGTCAGGAGACACTGTCACATACAGCTGTGTGTCATCAGGAGACACTGCCACATACAGCTGTGTGTCATCAGGAGACATAGTCACATACAGCTGAGTGTCGTCAGGAGACACTGCCACATACAGCTGTGTGTCATCAGGAGACACTGCCACATACAGCTGTGTGTCATCAGGAGATACTGTCACATACAGCTGTGTGTCGTCAGGAGACACTGTCACATACAGCTGAGTGTCGTCAGGAGACACTGTCACATACAGCTGTGTGTCATCAGGAGACACTGTCACATACAGCTGAGTGTCGTCAGGAGACACTGTCACATACAGCTGAGTGTCGTCAGGAGACACTGCCACATACAGCTGTGTGTCATCAGGAGACACTGCCACATACAGCTGTGTGTCATCAGGAGACACTGCCACATACAGCTGTGTGTCATCAGGAGACACTGTCACATACAGCTGTGTGTCGTCAGGAGACACTGTCACATACAGCTGAGTGTCGTCAGGAGACACTGCCACATACAGCTGTGTGTCATCAGGAGACACTGCCACATACAGCTGTGTGTCATCAGGAGACACTGTCACATACAGCTGTGTGTCATCAGGAGACACTGCCACATACAGCTGAGTGTCGTCAGGAGACACTGCCACATACATCTGTGTGTCATCAGGAGACACTGCCACATACAGCTGTGTGTCATCAGGAGACACTGTCACATACAGCTGTATGTCATCAGAAGACACTGTCACATACAGCTGTGTGTCATCAGGAGACACTTCCACATACAGCTGTGTGTCATCAGGAGACACTGCCACATACAGCTGTGTGTCATCAGGAGACACTGTCACATACAGCTGTATGTCGTCAGGAGACACTGTCACATACAGCTGTATGTCATCAGGAGACACTGTCACATACAGCTGTGTGTCGTCAGGAGACACTGTCACATACAGCTGAGTGTCGTCAGGAGACACTGTCACATACAGCTGTGTGTCGTCAGGAGACACTGTCACATACAGCTGTGTGTCGTCAGGAGACACTGTCACATACAGCTGTGTGTCGTCAGGAGACACTGTCACATACAGCTGAGTGTCGTCAGGAGACACTGCCACATACAGCTGTGTGTCATCAGGAGACACTGTCACATACAGCTGTGTGTCATCAGGAGACACTGTCACATACAGCTGAGTGTCGTCAGGAGACACTGTCACATACAGCTGAGGGTCGTCAGGAGACACTGTCACATACAGCTGTGTGTCGTCAGGAGACACTGCCACATACAGCTGTGTGTCATCAGGAGACACATACAGCTGTGTGTCATCAGGAGACACTGTCACATACAGCTTTGTGTCATCAGGAGACACTGTCACATCCAGCTGTGTGTCGTCAGGAGGCATACAGCTAGCTGTGTGTCATCAGGAGACACTGTCACATCCAGCTGTGTGTCGTCAGGAGACATACAGCTGTGTGTCATCAGGAGACATAGTCACATACAGCTGTGTGTCATCAAGAGACATACAGCTGTGTGTCATCAGGAGACATAGTCACATACAGCTGTGTGTCATCAGGAGACACTGTCACATACAGCTGTGTGTCATCAGGAGACACTGCCACATACAGCTGTGTGTCATCAGGAGACACTGTCACATACAGCTGTGTGTCGTCAGGAGACGCTGTCACATACAGCTGTGTGTCATCAGGAGACATACAGCTGTGTCATCAGGAGACACTGTCACATACAGCTGTGTGTCATCAGGAGACATAGTCACATACAGCTGTGTGTCATCAGGAGACATAGTCACATACAGCTGTGTGTCATCAGGAGACACTGCCACATACAGCTGTGTGTCATCAGGAGACACTGTCACATACAGCTGTATGTCATCAGGAGACACTGTCACATACAGATGTGTGTCATCAGGAGACACTTCCACATACAGCTGTGTGTCATCAGGAGACACTGCCACATACAGCTGTGTGTCATCAGGAGACACTGTCACATATAGCTGTATGTCGTCAGGAGACACTGTCACATACAGCTGTGTGTCATCAGGAGACACTGTCACATACAGCTGTGTGTCGTCAGGAGACACTGCCACATACAGCTGTGTGTCGTCAGGAGACATAGTCACATACAGCTGTGTGTCGTCAGCAGACACTGTCACATACAGCTGTGTGTCATCAGGAGACACTGCCACATACAGCTGTGTGTCGTCAGGAGACACTGCCACATACAGCTGTGAGTCGTCAGGAGACACTGCCACATACAGCTGAGTGTCGTCAGGAGACACTGTCACATACAGCTGAGTGTTGTCAGGAGACACTGACACATACAGCTGAGTGTCGTCAGGAGACACTGCCTCATACAGCTGTGTGTCGTCAGGAGACACTGTCACATACAGCTGTGTGTCGTCAGGAGACACTGTCACATACAGCTGAGTGTCGTCAGGAGACACTGTCACATACAGCTGAGTGTCGTCAGGAGACACTGTCACATACAGCTGTATGTCATCAGGAGACACTGTCACATACAGCTGTGTGTCGTCAGGAGACACTGCCACATACAGCTGTGTGTCGTCAGGAGACACTGTCACATACAGCTGAGTGTCGTCAGAAGACACTGCCACATACAGCTGTTTGTCATCAGGAGACACTGTCACATACAGCTGTGTGTCATCAGGAGACACTGTCACATACAGCTGAGTGTCGTCAGGAGACACTGTCACATACAGCTGTTTGTCATCAGGAGACACTGTCACATACAGCTGTGTGTCATCAGGAGACACTGTCACATACAGCTGTGTGTCATCAGGAGACACTGCCACATACAGCTGTTTGTCATCAGGAGACACTGTCACATACAGCTGTGTGTCATCAGGAGACACTGCCACATACAGCTGTTTGTCATCAGGAGACACTGTCACATACAGCTGTGTGTCATCAGGAGACACTGTCACATACAGCTGTGTGTCATCAGGAGACACTGTCACATACAGCTGAGTGTCGTCAGGAGACACTGTCACATACAGCTGAGTGTCGTCAGGAGACACTGTCACATACAGCTGTATGTCATCAGGAGACACTGTCACATACAGCTGTGTGTCGTCAGGAGACACTGCCACATACAGCTGTGTGTCATCAGGAGACACATACAGCTGTGTGTCATCAGGAGACACTGTCACATACAGCTGTGTGTCATCAGGAGACACTGTCACATACAGCTGTGTGTCGTCAGGAGACACTGCCACATACAGCTGTGTCATCAGGAGACACTGCCACATACAGCTGTGTGTCGTCAGGAGACACATACAGCTGTGTGTCATCAGGAGACACTGTCACATACAGCTGTGTGTCATCAGGAGACACTGTCACATACAGCTGTGTGTCGTCAGGAGACACTGCCACATACAGCTGTGTGTCGTCAGGAGACATAGTCACATACAGCTGTGTGTCATCAGGAGACACTGTCACATACAGCTGTGTGTCATCAGGAGACACTGCCACATACAGCTGTGTGTCGTCAGGAGACACTGTCACATACAGCTGTGTGTCGTCAGGAGACACTGCCACATACAGCTGTGTGTCATCAGGAGACACTGCCACATACAGCTGTGTGTCGTCAGGAGACACTGTCACATACAGCTGTGTGTCATCAGGAGACATAGTCACATACAGCTGTGTGTCATCAGGAGACACTGTCACATACAGCTGTGTGTCGTCAGGAGACACTGCCACATACAGCTGAGTGTCGTCAGGAGACACTGTCACATACAGCTGAGTGTCGTCAGGAGACACTGTCACATACAGCTGTGTGTCATCAGGAGACACTGTCACATACAGCTGTGTGTCGTCGGGAGACACTGTCACATCCAGCTGTGTGTCATCAGGAGACATACAGCTGTGTGTCATCAGGAGACATAGTCACATACAGCTGAGTGTCGTCAGGAGACACTGTCACATACAGCTGTGTGTCATCAGGAGACACTGTCACATACAGCTGTGTGTCGTCGGGAGACACTGTCACATCCAGCTGTGTGTCGTCAGGAGACACTGTCACATACAGCTGTGTGTCGTCGGGAGACACTGTCACATCCAGCTGTGTGTCGTCAGGAGACATACAGCTGTGTGTCATCAGGAGACATAGTCACATACAGCTGTGTGTCATCAGGAGACATACAGCTGTGTGTCATCAGGAGACACTGTCACATACAGCTGTGTGTCGTCAGGAGACACTGTCACATACAGCTGTGTGTCGTCAGGAGACACTGTCACATACAGCTGTGTGTCATCAGGAGACACTGTCACATACAGCTGAGTGTCGTCAGGAGACACTGCCACATACAGCTGTGTGTCATCAGGAGACACTGTCACATACAGCTGTATGTCATCAGGAGACACTGTCACATACAGATGTGTGTCATCAGGAGACACTTCCACATACAGCTGTGTGTCATCAGGAGACACTGCCACATACAGCTGTGTGTCATCAGGAGACACTGTCACATATAGCTGTATGTCGTCAGGAGACACTGTCACATACAGCTGTGTGTCATCAGGAGACACTGTCACATACAGCTGTGTGTCGTCAGGAGACACTGCCACATACAGCTGTGTGTCGTCAGGAGACATAGTCACATACAGCTGTGTGTCGTCAGCAGACACTGTCACATACAGCTGTGTGTCATCAGGAGACACTGCCACATACAGCTGTGTGTCGTCAGGAGACACTGCCACATACAGCTGTGAGTCGTCAGGAGACACTGCCACATACAGCTGAGTGTCGTCAGGAGACACTGTCACATACAGCTGAGTGTTGTCAGGAGACACTGACACATACAGCTGAGTGTCGTCAGGAGACACTGCCTCATACAGCTGTGTGTCGTCAGGAGACACTGTCACATACAGCTGTGTGTCGTCAGGAGACACTGTCACATACAGCTGAGTGTCGTCAGGAGACACTGTCACATACAGCTGAGTGTCGTCAGGAGACACTGTCACATACAGCTGTATGTCATCAGGAGACACTGTCACATACAGCTGTGTGTCGTCAGGAGACACTGCCACATACAGCTGTGTGTCGTCAGGAGACACTGTCACATACAGCTGAGTGTCGTCAGAAGACACTGCCACATACAGCTGTTTGTCATCAGGAGACACTGTCACATACAGCTGTGTGTCATCAGGAGACACTGTCACATACAGCTGAGTGTCGTCAGGAGACACTGTCACATACAGCTGTTTGTCATCAGGAGACACTGTCACATACAGCTGTGTGTCATCAGGAGACACTGTCACATACAGCTGTGTGTCATCAGGAGACACTGCCACATACAGCTGTTTGTCATCAGGAGACACTGTCACATACAGCTGTGTGTCATCAGGAGACACTGCCACATACAGCTGTTTGTCATCAGGAGACACTGTCACATACAGCTGTGTGTCATCAGGAGACACTGTCACATACAGCTGTGTGTCATCAGGAGACACTGTCACATACAGCTGAGTGTCGTCAGGAGACACTGTCACATACAGCTGAGTGTCGTCAGGAGACACTGTCACATACAGCTGTATGTCATCAGGAGACACTGTCACATACAGCTGTGTGTCGTCAGGAGACACTGCCACATACAGCTGTGTGTCATCAGGAGACACATACAGCTGTGTGTCATCAGGAGACACTGTCACATACAGCTGTGTGTCATCAGGAGACACTGTCACATACAGCTGTGTGTCGTCAGGAGACACTGCCACATACAGCTGTGTCATCAGGAGACACTGCCACATACAGCTGTGTGTCGTCAGGAGACACATACAGCTGTGTGTCATCAGGAGACACTGTCACATACAGCTGTGTGTCATCAGGAGACACTGTCACATACAGCTGTGTGTCGTCAGGAGACACTGCCACATACAGCTGTGTGTCGTCAGGAGACATAGTCACATACAGCTGTGTGTCATCAGGAGACACTGTCACATACAGCTGTGTGTCATCAGGAGACACTGCCACATACAGCTGTGTGTCGTCAGGAGACACTGTCACATACAGCTGTGTGTCGTCAGGAGACACTGCCACATACAGCTGTGTGTCATCAGGAGACACTGCCACATACAGCTGTGTGTCGTCAGGAGACACTGTCACATACAGCTGTGTGTCATCAGGAGACATAGTCACATACAGCTGTGTGTCATCAGGAGACACTGTCACATACAGCTGTGTGTCGTCAGGAGACACTGCCACATACAGCTGAGTGTCGTCAGGAGACACTGTCACATACAGCTGAGTGTCGTCAGGAGACACTGTCACATACAGCTGTGTGTCATCAGGAGACACTGTCACATACAGCTGTGTGTCGTCGGGAGACACTGTCACATCCAGCTGTGTGTCATCAGGAGACATACAGCTGTGTGTCATCAGGAGACATAGTCACATACAGCTGAGTGTCGTCAGGAGACACTGTCACATACAGCTGTGTGTCATCAGGAGACACTGTCACATACAGCTGTGTGTCGTCGGGAGACACTGTCACATCCAGCTGTGTGTCGTCAGGAGACACTGTCACATACAGCTGTGTGTCGTCGGGAGACACTGTCACATCCAGCTGTGTGTCGTCAGGAGACATACAGCTGTGTGTCATCAGGAGACATAGTCACATACAGCTGTGTGTCATCAGGAGACATACAGCTGTGTGTCATCAGGAGACACTGTCACATACAGCTGTGTGTCGTCAGGAGACACTGTCACATACAGCTGTGTGTCGTCAGGAGACACTGTCACATACAGCTGTGTGTCATCAGGAGACACTGTCACATACAGCTGAGTGTCGTCAGGAGACACTGTCACATACAGCTGAGTGTCATCAGGAGACACTGTCACATACAGCTGTGTGTCATCAGGAGACATAGTCACATACAGCTGTGTGTCATCAAGAGACACCTCGTACTGGTTGGAGAGGCCCTCGTACTGGTTGGAGAGGGCCTCGTAGTGGTTGGAGAGGGCCTCGTAGTGGTTGGAGAGGGCCTCGTAGTGGTTGGAGAGGGCCTCGTACTGGTTGGAGAGGCCCTCGTAGTGGTTGGAGAGGGCCTCGTACTGGTTGGAGAGGGCCTCGTACTGGTTGGAGAGGGCCTCGTAGTGGTTGGAGAGGGCCTCGTAGTGGTTGGAGAGAGCCTCGTACTGGTTGGAGAGGGCCTCGTAGCGGTTGGAGAGGGCCTCGTAGCGGTTGGAGAGAGCCTCGTAGCGGTTGGAGAGGGCCTCGTACTGGTTGGAGAGGGCCTCGTACTGGTTGGAGAGGGCCTCGTAGTGGTTGGAGAGAGCCTCGTACTGGTTGGAGAGGGCCTCGTAGCGGTTGGAGAGGGCCTCGTAGCATTTGGAGAGAGCCTCGTAGCGGTTGGAGAGAGCCTCGTACTGGTTGGAGAGGGCCTCGTAGTGGTTGGAGAGGATCTCGTAGTGGTTGGAGAGGGCCTCGTAGCGGTTGGAGAGGGCCTCGTAGCGGTTGGAGAGGGCCTCGTAGCGGTTGGAGAGGGCCTCGTAGCGGTTGGAGAGGGCCTCATAGTGGTTGGAGAGGGCCTCGTACTGGTTGGAGAGGGCCTCGTACTGGTTGGAGAGGGCCTCGTAGTGGTTGGAGAGGGCCTCGTAGTGGTTGGAGAGAGCCTCGTACTGGTTGGAGAGGGCCTCGTAGCGGTTGGAGAGGGCCTCGTAGCATTTGGAGAGAGCCTCGTAGCGGTTGGAGAGAGCCTCGTACTGGTTGGAGAGGGCCTCGTAGTGGTTGGAGAGGATCTCGTAGTGGTTGGAGAGGGCCTCGTAGCGGTTGGAGAGGGCCTCGTAGCGGTTGGAGAGGGCCTCGTAGCGGTTGGAGAGGGCCTCGTAGCGGTTGGAGAGGGCCTCGTAGTGGTTGGAGAGGGCCTCGTAGTGGTTGGAGAGGGCCTCGTAGCGGTTGGAGAGGGCCTCGTACTGGTTGGAGAGGGCCTCGTAGTGGTTGGAGAGGGCCTCGTAGTGGTTGGAGAGAGCCTCGTAGTGGTTGGAGAGGGCCTCGTAGTGGTTGGAGAGAGCCTCGTAGCGGTTGGAGAGGGCCTCGTACTGGTTGGAGAGGGCCTCGTAGCGGTTGGAGAGGGCCTCGTAGCGGTTGGAGAGGGCCTCGTAGCGGTTGGAGAGGGCCTCGTAGCGGTTGGAGAGGGCCTCGTACTGGTTGGAGAGAGCCTCGTAGTGGTTGGAGAGGGCCTCGTAGCGGTTGGAGAGGGCCTCGTACTGGTTGGAGAGGGCCTCGTAGTGGTTGGAGAGGGCCTCGTAGTGGTTGGAGAGAGCCTCGTAGTGGTTGGAGAGGGCCTCGTAGTGGTTGGAGAGAGCCTCGTAGCGGTTGGAGAGGGCCTCGTACTGGTTGGAGAGGGCCTCGTAGTGGTTGGAGAGGGCCTCGTAGCGGTTGGAGAGGGCCTCGTAGCGGTTGCAGAGGGCCTCGTAGCGGTTGGAGAGGGCCTCGTAGCAGTTGGAGAGGGCCTCGTACTGGTTGCAGAGGGCCTCGTAGCGGTTGGAGAGAGCCTCGTAGCGGTTGGAGAGAGCCTCGTAGTGGTTGGAGAGAGCCTCGTAGTGGTTGGAGAGGGCCTCGTAGCGGTTGGAGAGGGCCTCGTAGCGGTTGGAGAGGGCCTCGTAGCGGTTGGAGAGGGCCTCGTAGCGGTTGGAGAGAGCCTCGTAGCAGTTGGAGAGGGCCTCGTAGCAGTTGGAGAGGGCCTCGTAGTGGTTGGAGAGAGCCTCGTAGTGGTTGGAGAGGGCCTCGTAGTGGTTGGAGAGCGCCTCGTAGCGGTTGGAGAGGGCCTCGTAGCGGTTGGAGAGAGCCTCGTAGCAGTTGGAGAGGGCCTCGTAGTGGTTGGAGAGAGCCTCGTAGTGGTTGGAGAGGGCCTCGTAGCGGTTGGAGAGAGCCTCGTAGCGGTTGGAGAGGGCCTCGTAGCAGTTGGAGAGGGCCTCGTAGCAGTTGGAGAGGGCCTCGTACTGGTTGGAGAGAGCCTCGTAGTGGTTGGAGAGAGCCTCGTAGTGGTTGGAGAGGTCAAGCAGGGGTGGACGGACACGATCACCTGGGGTTTTTCGTTTTCCCTGGATCACCACTTCCGACCAGATGGAGTCACAGCCAGGTGTTGAGCTGCTGCCCAGCCACAGGACAGATGTTGGGTCCCATTTTATTGTGTCCTGGAGAGCCGATTGCAGCGATGTGATCTCGAGTGACTGATTGTGGGCCACTTCCAGACACAAGTTCAGGAGTTCAGACTTTGCTTGAAGCTCGTCCAAGAGCCGAAGGATTTCCTCCTTCAGGCTGGTGATCGTGTCGGTTTCTCTGGTGTGTTTTGTGCTGTCCATCTTGGCCAGGCGGCCCTGGCGTCTGGGCGGCACCGGCGCCCGGGCGGCACCGGCATCCGGGCGGCACTGGTGTCTGGGCGGCTCTGGCGGCCGGGCGGCCCTGGCGTCTGGGCGGCCCTTGCGGCCGGGCGGCCCTGCCGGCTCTGGCGGCCCTTGCGGCCGGCGGCCCTTGCGTCTGGGCGGCCCTTGCAGCCGGGCGGCCCTGGCGGCTCTGGCGTCTGGGCGGCCGGGCGACTCTGGCGGCTCTGGCGGCTGGGCGGCCCTGGCGTCTGGGCGGCCGGGCGGCTCTGGCGGCTGGGCGGCCCTGGCGGCCGGGCATTGCTTTATGTCTTTCTCACTTCTGAGCCGTCACATCCAAAAATTTTATTATCTGTCATCTCCGAAACATTATATCCAACTATTGGTTATAGATTGTAGTTGTATTAAATTGACAACTCAACCACAAATGCATAAGTGATGGAAAAACGTAGTATTTAATCAATAAAACTGATGTGGGCAGAAGGATTTTTTTTTAATTGAATGATGGCAGTGAAAGTGAGACTGTTTCTACTTGTGTAACAGTCTCAGGTGCAGGATGCTTGTTTACTGTATTACCTAACTGGGCTGCTCATTGTTTCTGCAGGTGGAGTGTGCGAGTGTGTGTGCAGACACTCCTGCAGCCACTGAGTCCAGGCTGAAGCGTGTGTTTGAGCAGGCCTCCACCCTGAAGCCCTGCATCCTGCTGCTCAGGAACCTGCAGCTTCTTACCCAGTCCAGAGCAGCTGCTGACGAGGACGGCAGGGTCCAGGCCGCCTTAGGCCTGCTCCTCCGCAGCGCCCCTTCCAGGTCAGGGATGGACTCGCTTTGTTTCTGTATGTGGAAATGGAGGTGGTCATTTAAAATCCAGTGGTCAGTAACGCGTCATGACCACATAGAACAGAATAATGAATTCATTCCATTTCTGAAAGTAAGGTCTGTGTGTGACGGTGTTTCTCATCACACTGACTGAGCCCAGAACAATTCTGGACTTCCAGATTCATGTCCCTCAAGTTCAAACTGTTCACAGCCACAGGATGGATCTGTCTGAGATTCGTCAGTACACATGCTATATCATGCTAATTCATTGCTAACATTACGAGAGGGGTCTGGCTGCAGGACCTACTGTCAGGCTTCCTCCACTGTCAGGCTTCCTCTACTGTCAGGCTTCCTCCACTGGCAGGCTTTCTCCACTGTCAGGCTTCCTCTACTGTCAGGCTTCCTCCACTGGCAGGCTTTCTCCACTGTCAGGCTTCCTCCACTGTCAGGCTTTCTCCACTGTGAGGCTTCCTCCACTGTCAGACAGGAAATGATGACACATTTAAGCCAAACGTGCAGGCGCAAGCTACATATTAGCGGTAAGTTGCTACTTTGAAATTTCCCCAAAAAGTTATGAATGTATGGTTTCTTGTGTGTGTTCACCGTTTATATTTAATTTAATTAATTAATTTATTTATTTATTTATTTATTTGAGCAGTACACATTCTGCTCAATAGGAGTGGGCTTAAGTAAAGGCTTATGAGCGCCTACCCCCAAACTCAGAGCAACAAAAAGTACATTCCACACTAGAATAGAAAGAACAAAACGTATACCTGCCGTAAACTAACATACATTGATGATGATAATAACGCCGTGTTCCACCAGTGGTTTAGGTTAGGTGTCATTTTAAAGCTAAGTAATGCTAACGGCGGCTATCAATAAAGCACCTATGGCTTACTTGTCTCAGTACATCACGTAAAGTAACTGTTCGTATATCTGATGGTGAAACAGTTTGTAAAAAGTACAGCAAGCCATAAACCCTCCATGCAGTAGTTAATGCATTGTAATGAAGTAGAAAACGTGTTTTTCTTAGCTTGTGAACGTTTTAGAGAAGCGAGGTTCTCACAGGACAAAGTATCAACATATAGTGCAAAGCAACATGATGTATTACTGTAGTTTATATTAGTGTCTAAAGTTGTTAAACATAGCTCAACCTCCATTAGTTGTAGTAAAGACAGCAACATATATGAAATGTAAGAGTAATATTAATCCAGTAGCGATTGATAAAAGTGCCTGCTTTTAATTTTCTCTTTTATTTGAATGTATATTTTATATGGTATGTGTTTACATTTGCCATGTATTCGATAGGGGGAAGCATTTTTGTGGTTGATCTCTGTGATGTTATACATTCAGAAATAGTATAATACACAATCATTTATTGTCATAAATACTCAGGCTACATGTGCTGTATAGATAAAAAGGCAAAAACGATGTGTCCAGCACCTCAGTGCTGTTGGTTACAACTGGGGCTGAAACGATTCCTCCAGTTATTTGAGTAATTTGATGACTAAAATTCCTCGAGGCAACATTCTCGAGAGGCCGTCATTGGGGAATCCAAGATGGCCGACAATATGTCCGCTTCCTTTTCCACCATTTTGTTTTGTCATTATAATCCGAATCACCACCACAGCGCCACTGTCGGTGGGAGGCAGTACTACATGGAGTATGGCTGCTTCCTGCAGGTCGCCGCCTTGTTTTGTTCTGAGGCACAATCACAGCGTCACTGTCGGTGGGAAGCAAGAGGACAGGATCCACAATGCAACTGTACTTCTCTAGAATTGAAACCTCGCAAGTGCGGTATCAAAATGGCGGCGTACGGCCGCTGACATACTTGTTTGTGGACGCCGACATGCTTGTCTCCGGACGCCACCATTATTGCTCATGGTCAGCGCCATACTACTCTCAAAACTCAAACCTCGCCAGTGCGGTATCACAATGGTGGCTTACCGGCGCCGACATACTGGTTTTTGACCGCCGCCATACTTGTTTTTGGCCGCCGCCATACTTGTTTGTGGTCGCCGCCATATTTAAAAGGACAACTGACGTCAGTGCTTCAGTTACGTCACGGTTTCATGGATCATGTTCAGTTTGAAGAAGCACAAGAACACTGGAGGAACATCCAGTAGATATTATGTGAATAAAGCTCAGAGAGTATTTATAAGGTCCAGAGCCCAGTGGATTGAAGAGGGAGAACCCCCCCATCATATTCCATATTCAGTTCATACAAACACAGCCTAGAAAAAAAATCACTCATGAAGAATGATTTGAACAAAAAGTATAATGAAGGAGGTTTTGAGTTTCTTTATCAATCTCTATGCATCTTCTTAAGAAAATGCTAAATCACTTTTCAATTAGATAAATGATCTGATTCTCAAAAACAAAGAATACTTTACAAATGTAGAAGATGCAACCACATTTTGAACAGTTTAATTCAATGTCTCATCATAAATCAGCCTCTGATCTCCAGGCTCAGAGGGAAGAACTACAAACATTTCTGAAAAGAAATTAAAGTTGCTATTTGAGACAATAATGTTTACTGGTGAGGAATTATTGACGATGAAATGAGGCAGAATTATTTCAGACCTCCTGAATCAGCTTTCCTTCTATTTGTCATGTTTCCTTACCTTCAGGACAACATAGTGTCTCATCTACCCTTCTTCTCTGTTCTAAATACTGCAGTACATTTACTCTTCTCTGTTCTAAATACTGCAGTACATTCACTCTTCTCTGTTCTAAATACTGCAGTACATTTACTCTTCTCTGTTCTAAATACTGCAGTACATTTACTCTTCTCTGTTCTAAATACTGCAGTACATATACTCTTCTCTGTTCTAAATACTGCAGTACATTTACTCTTCTCTGTTCTAAATACTGCAGTACATTTACTCTTCTCTGTTCTAAATACTGCAGTACATTTACTCTTCTCTGTTCTAAATACTGCAGTACATTCACTCTTCTCTGTTCTAAATACTGCAGTACATTTACTCTTCTCTGTTCTAAATACTGCAGTACATATACTCTTCTCTGTTCTAAATACTGCAGTACATTTACTCTTCTCTGTTCTAAATACTGCAGTACATTTACTCTTCTCTGTTCTAAATACTGCAGTACATTTACTCTTCTCTGTTCTAAATACTGCAGTACATTCACTCTTCTCTGTTCTAAATACTGCAGTACATTTACTCTTCTCTGTTCTAAATACTGCAGTACATTTACTCTTCTCTGTTCTAAATACTGCAGTACATTTACTCTTCTCTGTTCTAAATACTGCAGTACATTTACTCTTCTCTGTTCTAAATACTGCAGTACATTCACTCTTCTCTGTTCTAAATACTGCAGTACATTTACTCTTCTCTGTTCTAAATACTGCAGTACATTCACTCTTCTCTGTTCTAAATACTGCAGTACATTTACTCTTCTCTGTTCTAAATACTGCAGTACATTTACACTTCTCTGTTCTAAATACTGCAGTACATGTACACTTCTCTGTTCTAAATACTGCAGTACATTTACACTTCTCTGTTCTAAATACTGCAGTACATTTACACTTCTCTGTTCTAAATACTGCAGTACATTTACACTTCTCTGTTCTAAATACTGCAGTACATTTACACTTCTCTGTTCTAAATACTGCAGTACATTTACTCTTCTCTGTTCTAAATACTGCAGTACATTTACTCTTCTCTGTTCTAAATACTGCAGTACATTTACACTTCTCTGTTCTAAATACTGCAGTACATTTACACTTCTCTGTTCTAAATACTGCAGTACATTCACTCTTCTCTGTTCTAAATACTGCAGTACATTTACACTTCTCTGTTCTAAATACTGCAGTACATTCACTCTTCTCTGTTCTAAATACTGCAGTACATTTACACTTCTCTGTTCTAAATACTGCAGTACATTTACTCTTCTCTGTTCTAAATACTGCAGTACATTTACTCTTCTCTGTTCTAAATACTGCAGTACATTTACACTTCTCTGTTCTAAATACTGCAGTACATTTACACTTCTCTGTTCTAAATACTGCAGTACATTTACACTTCTCTGTTCTAAATACTGCAGTACATTTACTCTTCTCTGTTCTAAATACTGCAGTACATTTACTCTTCTCTGTTCTAAATACTGCAGTACATTTACTCTTCTCTGTTCTAAATACTGCAGTACATTTACTCTTCTCTGTTCTAAATACTGCAGTACATTTACTCTTCTCTGTTCTAAATACTGCAGTACATTCACTCTTCTCTGTTCTAAATACTGCAGCACATTTATTCTTCTCTGTTCTAAATACTGCAGTACATTTACTCTTCTCTATTCTAAATACTGCAGTACATTTACTCTTCTCTATTTTAAATACTGCAGTACATTTACTCTTCTCTATTCTAAATACTGCAGTACATTTACTCTTCTCTATTCTAAATACTGCAGTACATTTACTCTTCTCTGTTCTAAATACTGCAGTACATTCACTCTTCTCTGTTCTAAATACTGCAGTACATTTACTCTTCTCTGTTCTAAATACTGCAGTACATTTACTCTTCTCTGTTCTAAATACTGCAGTACATTTACTCTTCTCTATTCTAAATACTGCAGTACATTCACTCTTCTCTGTTCTAAATACTGCAGTACATTTACTCTTCTCTGTTCTAAATACTGCAGTACATTTACTCTTCTCTGTTCTAAATACTGCAGTACATTTACTCTTCTCTATTCTAAATACTGCAGTACATTTACTC
The DNA here is from genome assembly GCF_963422515.1 of Blennius ocellaris. Taxonomy (NCBI): domain Eukaryota; kingdom Metazoa; phylum Chordata; class Actinopteri; order Blenniiformes; family Blenniidae; genus Blennius; species Blennius ocellaris. Next base: position 33,687,690 of record NC_137652.1, on the reverse strand, counting down.
TTCTCTGTTCTAAATACTGCAGTACATTTACTCTTCTCTATTCTAAATACTGCAGTACATTCACTCTTCTCTGTTCTAAATACTGCAGTACATTTACTCTTCTCTATTCTAAATACTGCAGTACATTTACTCTTCTCTGTTCTAAATACTGCAGTACATTTACTCTTCTCTGTTCTAAATACTGCAGTACATTCACTCTTCTCTATTCTAAATACTGCAGTACATTTACTCTTCTCTATTTTAAATACTGCTGTACATTTACTCTTCTCTGTTCTAAATACTGCAGTACATTCACTCTTCTCTGTTCTAAATACTGCAGTACATTTACTCTTCTCTGTTCTAAATACTGCAGTACATTCACTCTTCTCTGTTCTAAATACTGCAGTACATTCACTCTTCTCTGTTCTAAATACTGCAGTACATTTACTCTTCTCTGTTCTAAATACTGCAGTACATTTACTCTTCTCTATTCTAAATACTGCAGTACATTTACTCTTCTCTATTTTAAATACTGCAGTACATTTACTCTTCTCTGTTCTAAATACTGCAGTACATTTACTCTTCTCTATTCTAAATACTGCAGTGCATTTACTCTTCTCTATTCTAAATACTGCAGTACATTTACTCTTCTCTATTCTAAATACTGCAGTACATTTACTCTTCTCTATTCTAAATGCTGCAGTACATTTACTCTTCTCTGTTCTAAATACTGCAGTGCATTTACTCTTCTCTATTCTAAATACTGCAGTGCATTTACTCTTCTCTATTCTAAATACTGCAGTACATTTACTCTTCTCTATTCTAAATGCTGCAGTACATTTACTCTTCTCTGTTCTAAATACTGCAGTACATTTACTCTTCTCTATTCTAAATACTGCAGTACATTTACTCTTCTCTATTCTAAATGCTGCAGTACATTTACTCTTCTCTGTTCTAAATACTGCAGTACATTTACTCTTCTCTATTCTAAATACTGCAGTACATTTACTCTTCTCTGTTCTAAATACTGCAGTACATTTACCCTTCTCTATTCTAAATACTGCAGTACATTTACTCTTCTCTGTTCTAAATACTGCAGTACATTCACTCTTCTCTGTTCTAAATACTGCAGTACATTTACACTTCTCTGTTCTAAATACTGCAGTACATTTACACTTCTCTGTTCTAAATGCTGCAGTACATTTACTCTTCTCTGTTCTAAATACTGCAGTACATTCACTCTTCTCTGTTCTAAATACTGCAGTACATTTACTCTTCTCTATTCTAAATACTGCAGTACATTTACTCTTCTCTATTTTAAATACTGCAGTACATTTACTCTTCTCTATTTTAAATACTGCAGTACATTTACTCTTCTCTATTCTAAATACTGCAGTACATTTACTCTTCTCTATTCTAAATACTGCAGTACATTTACTCTTCTCTATTCTAAATACTGCAGTACATTCACTCTTCTCTATTCTAAATACTGCAGTACATTTACTCTTCTCTATTTTAAATACTGCAGTACATTTACTCTTCTCTATTCTAAATACTGCAGTACATTTACTCTTCTCTATTCTAAATACTGCAGTACATTCACTCTTCTCTATTCTAAATACTGCAGTACATTTACTCTTCTCTATTCTAAATACTGCAGTACATTTACTCTTCTCTGTTCTAAATACTGCAGTACATTTACTCTTCTCTATTCTAGATACTGCAGTACATTTACTCTTCTCTGTTCTAAATACTGCAGTACATTTACTCTTCTCTATTCTAGATACTGCAGTACATTTACTCTTCTCTGTTCTAAATACTGCAGTACATTTACTCTTCTCTATTCTAGATACTGCAGTACATTTACTCTTCTCTATTCTAAATACTGCAGTACATTTACTCTTCTCTATTCTAGATACTGCAGTACATTTACTCTTCTCTGTTCTAAATACTGCAGTACATTTACTCTTCTCTGTTCTAAATACTGCAGTACATTTACTCTTCTCTATTCTAAATACTGCAGTACATTTACTCTTCTCTATTCTAAATACTGCAGTACATTTACTCTTCTCTATTCTATATACTGCATTACGGCACAAGGCAAATCTTTACCTTATGAGAAGACAATCCTCCTTCTGTTGACATACCAAACACTGGAAAAAGAAATGATAAATGTGCGTCTTTTCCGCTAACGACTTCTGTGTTGGTCATATCCGGCGGTTGGGTCCCGCTACGTCACTTCTCAAGTGTTCATGTCGTCTACGTACCTTCATCGGTCAGAACGTAGCTAACTGTGGGTTGGCCTCCGTGAACGGAATTCCCATATTTTCAGTCTTACACGTCACTTCCTGTATGACGCTTCTGTGAACGTCACTTCCTGTGTGTAGCTTCTGTGAACGTCACTTCCTGTATGTCGCTTCTGTGAATGTCACTTCCTGTGTGTCGCTTCTGTGAACGTCACTTCCTGTGTGTCGCTTCTGTGAACGTCACTTCCTGTGTGTCGCTTCTGTGAACGTCACTTCCTGTGTGTCGCTTCTGTGAACGTCACATCCTGTATGTGGCTTCTGTGAACGTCACTTCTTGTATGTGGCTTCTGTGAACGTCACTTCCTGTATGTGGCTTCTGTGAACGTCACTTCCTGTATGTGGCTTCTGTGAACGTCACTTCCTGTATGTGGCTTCTGTGAACGTCACTTCCTGTATGTGGCTTCTGTGAACGTCACTTCCTGTATGTGGCTTCTGTGAACGTCACTTCCTGTATGTGGCTTCTGTGAACGTCACTTCCTGTATGTGGCTTCTGTGAACGTCACTTCCTGTATGTGGCTTCTGTGAACGTCACTTCCTGTATGTGGCTTCTATGAACGTCACTTCCTGTATGTGGCTTCTGTGAACGTCACTTCCTGTATGTGGCTTCTGTGAACGTCACTTCCTGTGTGTCGCTTCTGTGAACGTCACTTCCTGTATGTGGCTTCTGTGAACGTCACTTCCTGTATGTGGCTTCTGTGAACGTCACTTCCTGTATGTGGCTTCTGTGAACGTCACTTCCTGTGTGTCGCTTCTGTGAACGTCACTTCCTGTATGTGGCTTCTGTGAACGTCACTTCCTGTATGTGGCTTCTGTGAACGTCACTTCCTGTATGTCGCTTCTGTGAACGTCACTTCCTGTATGTGGCTTCTGTGAACGTCACTTCCTGTATGTGGCTTCTGTGAACGTCACTTCCTGTATGTGGCTTCTGTGAACGTCACTTCCTGTGTGTCGCTTCTGTGAACGTCACTTCCTGTGTGTCGCTTCTGTGAACGTCACTTCCTGTATGTGGCTTCTGTGAACGTCACTTCCTGTATGTGGCTTCTGTGAACGTCACTTCCTGTGTGTCGCTTCTGTGAACGTCACTTCCTGTATGTCGCTTCTATGAACGTCACTTCCTGTGTGTCGCTTCTGTGAACGTCACTTCCTGTATGTGGCTTCTGTGAACGTCACTTCCTGTGTGTCGCTTCTGTGAACGTCACTTCCTGTATGTCGCTTCTATGAACGTCACTTCCTGTGTGTCGCTTCTGTGAACGTCACTTCCTGTATGTCGCTTCTATGAACGTCACTTCCTGTATGTCGCTTCTGTGAACGTCACTTCCTGTATGTGGCTTCTGTGAACGTCACTTCCTGTATGTGGCTTCTATGAACGCCATTTCTTTTGTGTCAATTGGCATCATTTCCGGTCAGGCTTCCGCATCGCACCATTTCAAGATGGCGGTAACCGGTAAACGAGTATGGCGGCGCCCGCAACACCGCCATCTTGGATTTCCCCACTGACATCTTTTGTAATTCTCTGACTCGATGCTTCGTTTAAGCCACTTCCGCTTTTCATGACGTCTTGTCCGCGTAAAGCGCAACATGCAAATTGGAGAAGGAGACTGACGGAGGCCAGCGACAGGGAGAGCAAAGAAAACTCGGACTGCAACAATGAATCGATTACATTCGATTCGTTGTGTTGCGCAATTTACGCGTCACTCGGCCGGCGTTCGCTCTCTCGGTAACATCAAAGTTGCAGCGCGGCACTGGATCTATCTGGCTAGCTGCTAGAGCGTGCTCCGGGGGGGACGTCACCGAAGCCGACTGGCATTTGCGATCGGAAACAACACGAAAGTTGCGGCGCGGCTCTGGAGCGAACCAGCGAGCCGCCGGAGCGCGCTCAGATAGGGGGAACAAAACAAAACAACCAGTGCAAAGCAGAGGATGTAAACAACAGCAAAGGATTCATAAGGTCTGCCGCCCCGGCTCACATTATTGTTGAACATCACATATCTGTGGAGCTGTGAAGTTTAAATTTACAGGTTATTATAGCAATATTTGACCAGTCTGGTCACTCAGGATGAACCTGGACTGTTCGTGGTCCATGAAGTACATTAAATATTATTTAATCATTATCTTGTATACATCTTATATACGTATTTATATTGTATACATGTTTGTACTAGTTCAGTTATGTGCTTTGAATTAATCACAACATATTTTATGTTTGGTTCCTTCAATATCAACTGGTCCTACAATTTGAAGTGTTTTTTTGCAGCCCTAGTTACGACTGAAAACAGAAAAGAAAGACATTTTATAAGATACTCACATCAGTCTCTATGAGCTTCAAAGTATTTCACTCATGTTTGTGCACTTGTGCCGTTGCTGTTGGTCACACTAGGTTTTGATTGCACTTGGGCTACAGTCTGCAACATGAACCATCGCAGCACATTCACAGCGAGAGCTGGTGTGTTGTGGAGAGGAACCGGAGAACCAGAGAGCTGAAACACAGACCAGGACGTGTCTCATCCGAGGATCACTTATTATCTCACGTGTCGGTTGAGTTTGGTTATTTGTGTTTCAGTGTGGTCGTCGTGGCAACGATGCGTCAATCCCGTCACCTGTCGGCAGGTGTGGCGTCTGCGTTCGTCCACCAGGTGGCCCTGGAGAGTCTGAGCAAGGAGCAGCGGCTGGCCGTGCTGCGCTGCCTGAGCCGGGAGCTGCATGTGGGCAGAGACGTGAGCCTGGACAGACTGTCCACTCTGAGCGCGGTGCGTCCACCGGCACACTGCTCCGTCTCCAGACCACAGTAGCTTTTACCAGGAGCCACTGACTTCACCGTCGTAACCTCTGCGCTCTGTCTTCACAGGGTTTTGTTTTGGGAGATCTGAGAGCTTGGCTTGTGGAGGCTGGCAGAGCTGCCTGCAAGAGACTCGTCCACACCAGGTGAGACATTCTGCAACACGGAGGACTCCCCACACCAAGAGGGCCTGGGGGTTCAGACACAACCCCTACAGTTCCTTTGGAAGGACACATCGGTGTATCTCAAGTTCTTCTTATTATTAGCACTGTTGTTAAAGTATTGTAAAGGTTTAAAGAGGGTTCCAACACAAACCAGTTGTTTAACTTTGAACGGAATATGGAATATGTGGCCATGTTCACGAACCTCCATATTTCCTTCCGTGACCTTCAAACTAACAAGAATACATTATTAAACTGGTTCTGGACATCTACGTCCAACTTCTAAACTCATGTCTTCTAAACGTGTGTGTTGGACATGAGATGGAAGGATGACCATCAGGAGCTGGTGCAGTTGACATTGTCCTCATTCGTCTCCAGACCCAGCTTCAGGCTGCTGTTTTACTTCAGATTGTTTGGCAGCAGTTCTCAAAACTACCAACTATTTTCACCCATGTTCATGAATTTTTAAGATATACAGTACCAGTCAAAATGTGCTCACACCTTCTCATGTAAATGGTTTCTTTATTTTTCACCATGTGCTGTTTACATTGAATTCATGCTATGGCTCATGCTAGCTCTGTGTGAGAAGGTGATACTCTCCACTGAGTCAAGAGCGCTCCAGATCACGTCTTTAAGACCTCTGGATGACGTGACGTCACAAGTAGATACAATATATTACAAATGTACACTCTAACTATAAGTATATACATCTGAGGCTATAAACAGACTGTAGAACTATCATTATTGTTTGTACAGTACTTACAGTAGTACAGTGTGTGTGTTCAGTCCATGAGTGTCGATGTGGTTCACATGTCAGGAGGCAGAGTTCAGGACTGTGACTCTGTGGAGAAGAAGCTGTTCCAGTTCCTCCGGAGGCTCCTGTAGCAGGAGGGTGGAGAGTGTGTGTGCTGGGTGACGGGGGTCTGGACGGACTTCCTGGCCCTCGTCAGACACCCTCCTGTAGAAGTCCTCTCTGGCAGGAAGTGGTGCAGCAGCGCTACGCTGGGCGGCTCCCACCACCTCTGAAAGACCTCCGGTCCGAGGCAGAGCAGCCCCGTACCAGACTGATGCAGTTGGTCAGGAGGGAGGCTCTGGAGGGTGCAGTGGACTGAAGCAGTTGGTCAGGAGGGAGGCTCTGGAGGGTGCAGTGGACTGGTGCAGGTGGTCAGGAGGGAGGCTCTGGAGGGTGCAGTGGACTGATGCAGGTGGTCAGGAGGCTCTGGAGGGTGCAGTGGTCCGAGGCAGAGCAGCCCCGTACCAGACTGATATAGTTGGTCAGGAGGGAGGCTCTGGAGGGTGCAGTGGACTGGTGCAGGTGGTCAGGAGGGAGGCTCTGGAGGGTGCAGTGGACTGAAGCAGTTGGTCAGGAGGCTCTGGAGGGTGCAGTGGACTGATGCAGGTGGTCAGGAGGCTCTGGAGGGTGCAGTGGACTGAAGCAGTTGGTCAGGAGGGAGGCTCTGGAGGGTGCAGTGGACTGATGCAGTTGGTCAGGAGGCTCTGGAGGGTGCAGTGGACTGGTGCAGGTGGTCAGGAGGCTCTGGAGGGTGCAGTGGACTGAAGCAGTTGGTCAGGAGGCTCTGGAGGGTGCAGTGGACTGAAGCAGTTGGTCAGGAGGAAGGCTCTGGAGGGTGCAGTGGACTGAAGCAGTTGGTCAGGAGGGAGGCTCTGGAGGGTGCAGTGGACTGAAGCAGTTGGTCAGGAGGCTCTGGAGGGTGCAGTGGACTGAAGCAGTTGGTCAGGAGGGAGGCTCTGGAGGGTGCAGTGGACTGGTGCAGGTGGTCTGGAGGGTGCAGTGGACTGGTGCAGGTGGTCAGGAGGGAGGCTCTGGAGGGTGCAGTGGACTGATGCAGGTGGTCAGGAGGCTCTGGAGGGTGCAGTGGTCCGAGGCAGAGCAGCCCCGTACCAGACTGATATAGTTGGTCAGGAGGGAGGCTCTGGAGGGTGCAGTGGACTGGTGCAGGTGGTCAGGAGGCTCTGGAGGGTGCAGTGGACTGGTGCAGGTGGTCAGGAGGGAGGCTCTGGAGGGTGCAGTGGACTGGTGCAGGTGGTACGGAGGGAGGCTCTGGAGGGTGCAGTGGACTGATGCAGGTGGTACGGAGGGAGGCTCTGGAGGGTGCAGTGGACTGATGCAGTTGGTCAGGAGGGAGTCTCTGGAGGGTGCAGTGGACTGGTGCAGGTGGTCAGGAGGCTCTGGAGGGTGCAGTGGACTGAAGCAGTTGGTGAGGAGGGAGGCTCTGGAGGGTTCAGTGGACTGATGCAGGTGGTCAGGAGGCTCTGGAGGGTGCAGTGGACTGATGCAGTTGGTCAGGAGGGAGGCTCTGGAGGGTGCAGTGGACTGATGCAGTTGGTCAGGAGGCTCTGGAGGGTGCAGTGGACTGATGCAGGTGGTCAGGAGGCTCTGGAGGGTGCAGTGGACTGAAGCAGTTGGTCTGGAGGGTGCAGTGGACTGAAGCAGTTGGTCTGGAGGGTGCAGTGGACTGGTGCAGTTGGTCAGGAGGCTCTGGAGGGTGCAGTGGACTGAAGCAGTTGGTCAGGAGGGAGGCTCTGGAGGGTGCAGTGGACTGATGCAGTTGGTCAGGAGGGAGGCTCTGGAGGGTGCAGTGGACTGATGCAGTTGGTGAGGAGGGAGGCTCTGGAGGGTGCAGTGGACTGATGCAGGTGGTCAGGAGGGAGGCTCTGGAGGGTGCAGTGGACTGGTGCAGGTGGTCAGGAGGGAGGCTCTGGAGGGTGCAGTGGACTTATGCAGGTGGTCAGGAGGCTCTGGAGGGTGCAGTGGTCCGATGCAGAGCAGCCCCGTACCAGACTGATATAGTTGGTCAGGAGGGAGGCTCTGGAGGGTGCAGTGGACTGGTGCAGGTGGTCAGGAGGCTCTGGAGGGTGCAGTGGACTGGTGCAGGTGGTCAGGAGGGAGGCTCTGGAGGGTGCAGTGGACTGGTGCAGGTGGTACGGAGGGAGGCTCTGGAGGGTGCAGTGGACTGATGCAGTAGGTCAGGAGGGAGTCTCTGGAGGGTGCAGTGGACTGAAGCAGTTGGTGAGGAGGGAGGCTCTGGAGGGTGCAGTGGACTGATGCAGTTGGTCAGGAGGCTCTGGAGGGTGCAGTGGACTGATGCAGTTGGTCTGGAGGGTGCAGTGGACTGATGCAGTTGGTCTGGAGGGTGCAGTGGACTGAAGCAGTTGGTCTGGAGGCTCTGGAGGGTGCAGTGGACTGAAGCAGTTGTTCAGGAGGGAGGCTCTGGAGGGTGCAGTGGACTGATGCAGTTGGTCAGGAGGCTCTGGAGGGTGCAGTGGACTGATGCAGTTGGTCTGGAGGGTGCAGTGGACTGAAGCAGTTGGTCTGGAGGGTGCAGTGGACTGGTGCAGTTGGCCAGGAGGGAGGCTCTGGAGGGTGCAGTGGACTGAAGCAGTTGGTCAGGAGGGAGGCTCTGGAGGGTGCAGTGGACTGAAGCAGTTGGTCTGGAGGGAGGCTCTGGAGGGTGCAGTGGACTGAAGCAGTTGGTCAGGAGGGAGGCTCTGGAGGGTGCAGTGGACTGATGCAGTTGGTCAGGAGGGAGTCTCTGGAGGGTGCAGTGGACTGATGCAGTTGGTCAGGAGGGAGTCTCTGGAGGGTGCAGTGGACTGATGCAGTTGGTCAGGAGGGAGGCTCTGGAGGGTGCAGTGGACTGATGCAGTTGGTCAGGAGGGAGTCTCTGGAGGGTGCAGTGGACTGAAGCAGTTGGTCAGGAGGGAGTCTCTGGAGGGTGCAGTGGACTGATGCAGTTGGTCAGGAGGGAGTCTCTGGAGGGTGCAGTGGACTGATGCAGTTGGTCAGGAGGGAGGCTCTGGAGGGTGCAGTGGACTGATGCAGTTGGTCAGGAGGGAGGCTCTGGAGGGTGCAGTGGACTGATGCAGTTGGTCAGGAGGGAGGCTCTGGAGGGTGCAGTGGACTGATGCAGTTGGTCAGGAGGCTCTGGAGGGTGCAGTGGACTGATGCAGTTGGTCAGGAGGCTCTGGAGGGTGCAGTGGACTGATGCAGTTGGTCAGGAGGCTCTGGAGGGTGCAGTGGACTGATGCAGTTGGTCAGGAGGGAGGCTCTGGAGGGTGCAGTGGACTGATGCAGTTGGTCAGGAGGCTCTGGAGGGTGCAGTGGACTGATGCAGTTGGTCAGGAGGCTCTGGAGGGTGCAGTGGACTGATGCAGTTGGTCAGGAGGGAGGCTCTGGAGGGTGCAGTGGACTGATGCAGTTGGTCAGGAGGCTCTGGAGGGTGCAGTGGACTGATGCAGTTGGTCAGGAGGCTCTGGAGGGTGCAGTGGACTGATGCAGTTGGTCAGGAGGGAGGCTCTGGAGGGTGCAGTGGACTGATGCAGTTGGTCAGGAGGCTCTGGAGGGTGCAGTGGACTGATGCAGTTGGTCAGGAGGCTCTGGAGGGTGCAGTGGACTGGTGCAGGTGGTCAGGAGGGAGGCTCTGGAGGGTGCAGTGGACTGATGCAGTTGGTCAGGAGGCTCTGGAGGGTGCAGTGGACTGATGCAGTTGGTCAGGAGGCTCTGGAGGGTGCAGTGGACTGATGCAGTTGGTCAGGAGGCTCTGGAGGGTGCAGTGGACTGATGCAGTTGGTCAGGAGGCTCTGGAGGGTGCAGTGGACTGATGCAGGTGGTCAGGAGGCTCTGGAGGGTGCAGTGGACTGAAGCAGTTGGTCTGGAGGCTCTGGAGGGTGCAGTGGACTGATGCAGTTGGTCAGGAGGCTCTGGAGGGTGCAGTGGACTGATGCAGTTGGTCAGGAGGCTCTGGAGGGTGCAGTGGACTGATGCAGTTGGTCAGGAGGCTCTGGAGGGTGCAGTGGACTGAAGCAGTTGGTCTGGAGGCTCTGGAGGGTGCAGTGGACTGATGCAGTTGGTCAGGAGGCTCTGGAGGGTGCAATGGACTGATGCAGTTGGTTAGGGTTACTTGTGAAGTGAAAACCATTTCAGGTGACGACCTCTTGAAGCTCATCAAGAGGATGCAGAGTGTGAAGCAGTAATCAGAGCAAAAGGTGGCGACTTTGAAGAAACTAGAATATAAGGCATATTTTCAGTTGTTTTACACTTTTTTGTTAAGTACATATTTCCACATGTGTTAATTCATAGTTTTGATGCCTTCAGTGTGAATCTACAATGTCAATAGTCATGAAAAGAAAGGAAACTCATTGAATGAGAAGGTGTGTCCAAACTTTTGGTCTGTACTGTATATACACACACACACACACACACACACATTCCCCTTGGTGTGGATGGAGAAGTTGACTGTCTTGTAGGAAGTCCATCAGCTGAGTTGCTCCAACTTTTTCAGGAACCTTCGATGAGACAGGTAAAATGGAGATTGGGCAGTAGTTGGCTATATTGTCATGACACCTGATTTACAAACTGCTTTGACGACTGCTTTTTTCCAGCCAGTTGGAAATGTACAGGACTTAATGGAAAGAGTAATGAGTAATGAGATGAGTCAGTGGTTTTATTGATATTTTGCTGTGTGTTTTGAGAAAAAGAAGTACTCGTATTGTAATTATCATTAGTTTTTCAGTTGGATAATGGTTTAATAATGCCAGCAGTTTGTTCTTCATTTACCACGTTAATATTAAATGTACTTGTTGAGAGTGTTGATTTTGTGTTGTTGAATGTATTTGGTAACACGTTTTTTTAATTCTACCACCAACTTCACAAAATGGCAATTAAATTGATTTGCCAATGTGGCATTGTCACTGATCATCTTGCCATTAATTCTAAGTTCCTAATCATCAGATCAACAAATCTGATGATTTGTTTTGCTAGTTAAGTTATTTAGTTGCCTCCATAAGGAAGTGTTGTTACCTTTTGCATGCTCATATTACAGTTTACTGTAATATGAGCAGCTCTTGAACTACTTTATTTCTTAACTGTTTATAAACTAAGTGATCAGATTGTAGTTTAGAGTTAAGTGATGTCTTCAATGCAGAGTCTTGGCTCTTCATAAGTTGTCTTATTTCATTTTTAGCCATGGTAAGTTGGTTTTCTTTTGTCTAAATTGAATTTGCTTTGTAAATGTTTCTTTAGACTTTATGATAGTTGCAGTTATAGAATTACAACAATCATCTACTTCATATATTGACATGAGCTGCTCCCAGTTTTGATTATTTAAATGTTGTTCAAACTCCACAGTTTTAGATTTAGGAATAATTAATTTTATTTTGTTATCATCAGCACCTCCAAAATACTGTAGTCGCTTTTTTGTAAGTTTCCTTAGAGCGAGAATCATGTTGTGATCTGAAAGACCAGTTACCAGATTCTAAGTTCTAGGTATGCCTTCTGGTTTATTAGCAAATGCCATGTCAAGAAGTGTTTTTTGGTTATCCTGGTATGTCCTTTGATCATTTGTTGGTAGTGGGATTTAGTCATGAGGCTTTTCCACTCTTGCTTGTTATTTTTATCAGACCAGTTAGTATTGAAGTCACTAAAGAATATTGCTTCTCTGTGATCTTCAAGTCGTTTAACCAGATCACTGAGTTCATTCTAAAATGAGGATGTGTGTGAGGGTGGGTTATACTATACTGCAATGTTAAAATTCATTACTGGTGAAAGACATGCATTAACAGCTAGACATTCAAGTCCAACAGCTCTTTGATGTAAATGAGAACACCTCCTCCCTTCCCTGTTTGTCTGTCTTTCTTAAAACAATCTATCATGTTAGTGTCTGTATTTCTGTGTAAGCAGCTCTCTGAGAGACAGAGACAGTCTTGATTTGAGTCCTGTAGTCGAGTAGAGCAGAGCTTTATTCCCCCCCAGAGGGAAACACAACCTTGCAACAGCTCACGGTAAGAAGGTGCAGAATTATAAAATGAAAGAATTAAAAATATGTAAACATATGTAAATCTAAACAGGAGCAAAAAAGAGCACAAGAAAAAGAATAAGTAAAAATAAAAAGTAGCGCAGAGATCTCCTCTCTTTTGGGTAATATGTTTAAATGTCCACTGATGTCCCTTTGGTTGGGTCTTCGTGTCTCAAAGGACTTGTGCATGATTTACAGTTTGGAAGAATTGATGTTGTTTTTGCTTGTGTACAACTCGACTTCCGGGCCTTGTTTCAGTTGCGTGTTCTTTGATAGCTCCTGCTCCCAACACTTTGTGTATGTCCGTCCCACGCAGTGCGGGACCTGACAGGTGGACCATGTGGGGCTGATTGAGGCGGCTCAACTCACCCGGCCTGCCGTATGTGGCTGCAGTGGGGCGAGACCCAGCGTCGTGCTGCTCCTCTGGGTCCGTGCACACGGCCGCCCGCTCAGCGTTGCGTATCCACGCAGCTCTGGTGTCAATGGGCACGGCGGCGGCGGTGCAGCTCCGGTGTCAACCCAGGCGAAGACCGCCATGGTGCGCCGGTCAGGTGTGTGGATCCGTGCAGCTCTATCAGCCGTGCAGGTCCGCAAAACTCCGGAGTCAATCAGAGTGGTGACGGGAGTGGTTCTCCAGTCAGTGCAGATGTTTGGCGGAGCTGAAACGGCATCAGCCGATCTGCCGATCCAAATGTTTGACTGTAGTAGATTGGGCTAACTCAGCTTGTGCTCACCCAGGCGTGGCAAGTTGTTTGACTGTAGTAGGGCCAGGACTAAGGTGAATGTCCCCTGCCAGGGGTAGCAGTGTGAACAGTACTTTAACTGTGTAGCAATGTTAGTTTGACAGTCTTGTTTGCCTTGTTTCTGGTGCTTTTGCACCTCTTGAGGACCAGAGAGAGTTCAGGATGAAATGACCATGTCCAAATAGATGTAACTTTGTGGGTTCACCTTTAGTTGAGTTGGTTGAAATGTTCCTCTTGTTACAAGTCCAGACACACGAAAACACTGGCAGAGTAGAAAAGTAATAGAATGTAGAGGCCAGAAGTGGCGCCCAACCAACCACTCCTGCACTCAGCAGCCATCTTCTAAATGACACCATCCCTGGGGAGAGCCTGTGTTTGACCCCGGGACGTCAGACATGACTCCCTTAGCCAAGACCTGCGGTTTCCTGCCCGTTAAAACGTTTAAAATCAACAATAAAAACTGATCCGGCAGCTTAAAAGCAGAAGAACGGTCGTCAATTAAAATGTGCGGTCGCATCTTGTTAAAAGCTGAAGAAAAGTCAGCAAATAGTAGTCTAGCGTGAGATTTTGGCTTGTCGAGGTGCTTAAAACGTTTGTCCAACATAATCCTCCACACCTTTACCTGCGTGATTAGCAAACTGCAAAGGATCCACTTTTCCAACCACCAAGGACACAAGCTCATCTTTAAAAATCGTCTCAAAGGTTTTCATAACCAGTGATGGTAAAGCAACAGATCTCAACTCACTCAGTTCCTTTGGGTTTTTCTGATTCAGGAACAGGGATTATAGTAGATGTTTTCCATAATACAGGAAGCTGACACTGACCAGCACACATCTGAAACAGTGCACAGGACACACCATTCAGTTGGTCAGCACAGTAATGAAGTGCGACCTACTTCTAATATTAGTTTTTTAAAAAGTGTTTTCCCTGTTCCTGACATATATCTAAGTCACCAAGAGAAACTGTTAGTGTGGTGACCTTAAGAGTGAAGTCACACCTTTCAAACTGAGAAAAAAAAGATTCAAAGTGTGAGACAGCTCAGTATCAGCGACTCCCTTAATGCTGATGTGCTGCTTTGACACACCAACATTCATATTAATGGAAGCCATTGACTTCATGCCTTGCCATGCTGCTCTATGTCACCAGAGCTCAACTGCATTTCTATTTTATTTTTATAATTATACAATAATAACCAACTTTCTAAACTAGAAGCTCGTCTTAAAGATATAAAGGATTGGATGAGCTGTAATTTCCTGCTCCTGAACTCAGATAAAACTGAAATTATTACATTTGAGCCAAAATATCTGCGAGACAAATTATCTAAAGATCCAGTCACACTGGATGGTATTACTTTGACCTGCAGTACCACTGGGAGGAACCTGGGAGGTATTTTGACCAGGATTTATCCTTTAACCCACATTAAACAAATCTGCAGGACTGCCTTTTTTCACCGCCACAGTATTTCCAAAAATAGAAACATGCTGACTCAGCGTGATGCTGAAAAACTAACCCATCATTTATTACTTGGAGAGTAGACTATTGTAACTCCCTATTATCAGGGTGTGTGTGTGTGTGTGTGTGTGTGTGTGTGTGTGTGTGTGTGTGTGTGTGTGTGTGTGTGTGTGTGTGTGTGTGTGTGTGTGTGTGTGTGTGTGTGTGTGTGTGTGTGTGTGTGTGTGTGTGTGTGTGTGTGTGTGTGCAGGGTTGTCTCTTTATACGCCCACACCGAATTGAACCACAGCCATGGAATTGATCAGCTGGTCTCTCAATGTTTTCAACACCACAATCAGGCAAGAGAGAGCCTGCATGTCCTGATGGGACGTCTGCAGCCAGACACACATTGGACTCCTGGCAGAAGTGGAGAATTGTGTGTTTGTCAATCCTTTCCATGGAGGACTTCTACATGATTAGATTCATGATAGCAGGTATGCTGCTGATTGGAGCTGGAGGCTTTCTGATCTATCAAAGTGTAAAGACGCTAGCAGCTGCATTGGGAAGGCTGCCTGTCGTCACTGAGGGACTGTACCGAGCTTTAAATGCTCAGACTCGTGTGATAAACGTGATAAAGTCAAGAGTACGCAAGACGCGAATGTTGAACGTTTACGTGAAACTAGAATCACCTTGGAGAATTGCAAAGTTTGGCTGGAAAGCTACAAATATATGGCCACAATTTGAAGTAGCACGAAGACCGGAAACACTCAAGGTTGAGAATAATCTTATCTACATTGGGATTCCTTCAGACTTCCAGACGCCAAGGCTGGTTTGTTTTTCATTTTCTCCTGGATGTGTTTGTTGAAACCTTCTCCTGATCACTCCTCACACCTGCCCTGCTGGGAACTGTCAGTTTGTTCCTAATTAAACCCGTGCTCCCCAGAGCACAGCTTGTGTTTCTCCTCTCGTCACCGCTTGTTGTCTCTCTTCTCCCAAAGCTTCACGTGAAATTCCGTTGTACTTGTACAATGACAATATAGTACATTCTGATTCTGATTCTCTAAAAGGTTTTTTTGATCAGAAGACCTTTGAGGCTTGTTTCTACACTGACTCAAGTGGTCTCATTGCAGTTTCTCCAGTTTGCCCCCAACAGGTAATACAGTAAGATAATACAGTAGGACAAGTGGGAGGAAATTACAGTGTGCATACATTTCCTGGCTGCTTCCAAGGACAGGCAAGGTCTAATATGTCTGAAGTTAATCAAGTTATATAGATAAGTGGAGCAAAGAAGTGAGGGAGATGACAGACTTTCTTCACTTCTGCATGTGTGGAGACGCATCTTATGGTTAGAAAACCATTAAAAAGTTAATTTTGCTTAATATGACCTCTTTAAAGTAACAATGAACTGTCACTTCTCTTTACTTAGCGAAGTGGTGACTGCCATAATAGGAATTCTAGCAGTTGTGAAATAGGTGGTGAGCTGTGTAGCAACCTGCCGTCTGCAGCTGGACGGACGGTCCCAGCCCCGTTGAGAAGGCAGGAAGTCCACACATGAACCGTGACCAGGCTCAGCTGTAAAGAGAAGCCTTTCAGGTGACGCCCTCATGAAGCTCACTGGGAGAAAGCCGAGGGTCTGCAGTGAGGTCAATCAAGCAAAGGGTGGCTAGTTTGAAGATTCTAAAATATAAAACATGTTTTGGGTTATTTCTTTTTCTTACCACATATTTCCATGTGTTCATTTAAAGTTGTGGTGCCTTCAGAGACACTGTAAAATATCACTAGTCCTGAAAATAAAGAAAAGACTTTGAATGAGAAGGTATGTCCAAACCTTAGACTGGCAGTGTGCAATTTGGCTCACATTCTTACTCAATACTGGTGAAATATCACTATATAGGTGTGAATATAGGCATGAGTGTAATTTCCTGAAAATGTGCCTGACAAAAGTGAGGTTGGTCTAATATTCTGGGGTCTAAGGAAAAGGTCCACGCTCTTCTTAGTCTTTTAAATGTCAGTAAACAATCTGATCCAGTTTGTTTCTCACAAAGAGGTTAAAATCTCCCTGACATCCAGATAACTGATAAATAGAGCAATACAGTGATCACCTGGAGAAAAGTGGCTCAATAATTAAAGTAATCATTTCCCAGGAGGAGTTATGAGGATCATTTTAATCTCCAAATCTCCATCCATCCATCTTCTATCCCTTATCTTGTTCAGAGTCACAAGGTGCTGCAGCTGATCTTGGCTCACATTTTAATCTGATAGTGATCAATTCAGCTGAGATGATAACTGTCAAGCTGTTAAACAATAGTCATTGAGAGCAATGGAAGAAGATGAAGAGCACAAAAAGTGTTCATTTGTTAGGATTTGAAACAAGTGCTTATTATATATCAGAGGTTCTTTTCAGGAGAACGTGAAGGTTAGTCTCACAATGAACACTAATGTCACTGTTGTGCAGTGGTGGACAGACGCAGGACCACTTGTGCTGCAGCGGAGTAACCATCCTGAACCAGGACTTCCTTTCTGCCTTGGATGTCCTCCAGCACGCCCAGTCCACAGCCATCGGAGCCCCAAAGGTGACGCCACGACCAGCACTTCTGCACAATGAGCAGCTAGGAAGGCTTTGCTTGGTGTTGGATTTGTTCTACAGCTGTGGTCTCTACCTCTCAGGTCACATTTCTCTCATTTATCTAGCACATGTCAGTGCTTTAATGCAAACCTGTATCCATGTGCATCACACTACAGTAATCCTCCAGTGCACACTTCTCTTCAGGACTTCAGAGATGTTCAGCTCATCTACCATTCTGAGGACCCTCCTGATCTGATCAAACTATTTCAGATTAAAAGTATTTTTCTGAACAAACTGCTTAAAATAGATGATAATGTCCATCTGTCAGCATAGGAAGTCTCTCCTCTTTCCTGCTGCAGCAAAGATGAGGTTGATTTCTGAGAGCCTCAGATGAAAGCCTGCAGTGCCACGGAAAGAAACATAACTCAGAACTATTTCTTCTTGACAACTTACTTTCAAAACTTCTTGAAGTCAAAGCAGTGACTTTTTTTTAAGATAAACTGTAGATGTGCTGGACAGAAGACACATCTACTGTGTCAGAAAAACAAGAGTAGAAGTGGACCTGTCAGAGGGTCTAGGATCCCGGGGCAGCGAGGGTCCAGGCGACGGGAGCCATGAGGGTCCAGGATCCCGGGGCAGCGAGGAGCCACCTGTTGGGAGGGTTCGGGGCAGAGGGTCCAGGATCCCAGGGCAGCGAGGAGCCACCTGTTGGGAGGGTTCGGGGCAGAGGGTCCAGGATCCCGGGGCAGCGAGGAGCCTCCTGTTGGGAGGGTTCGGGGCAGAGGGTCCAGGATCCCGGGGCAGCGAGGAGCCACCTGTTGGGAGGGTTCGGGGCAGAGGGTCCAGGATTCCGGGGCAGCGAGGAGCCACCTGTTGGAAGGGTTCGGGACAGAGGGTCCAGGATCCCGGGGCAGCGAGGAGCCACCTGTTGGGAGGGTTCGGGGCAGAGGGTCCAGGATCCCGGGGCAGCGAGGAGCCACCTGTTGGAAGGGTTCGGGACAGAGGGTCCAGGATCCCGGGGCAGCGAGGAGCCACGTGCCAGTGACTCGTGGGAGTTGGAGACCACTCATAGAAGAGTTGGTTCTGTTCTGGTCACATTGACACAGCTGGTGGTCTATTGTGTGTGGGGCAGATTCCCAGTGTGCGGTGGGATGATGTTGGGGGGCTCCACCATGTGAAGAAAGAGATCCTGGACACCATCCGGCTGCCTCTGCAGCATCCGGAGCTCCTGGCTCTCGGTCTCAACCGGACGGGGGTCCTGCTGTATGGACCACCAGGGACAGGCAAGACGCTTCTGGCCAAGGCGGTGGCGACTGAGTGCTCCATGACCTTCCTCAGGTACAGCTCTCTAAAGGTGGTTTGGATTATTGTTTTTGAAAACTCCAGAATATCAAGTCATTATTTTAGTTTGGTTTACATACTTCAGATCTTCTCAGCCTCTTCAGGAACCTTGTCGCACGTGTGTCTTTATTGTATTTGTAACAAATGAAGGAATGGGCAGGCAGCACAGAAAACAGTGAAACCAAATTAAATGGTGTCGATATAAAACCTGCTGCCGCGGCAACAGACATGAACAAATACTTCATCACCTCTGTTAATGAAATTGCTCTGACGTTTTCTCCATCTGACTGCACCACCCTAATCCTGCAGTCTTTGATATTGAAAAAGTATCTAACACAGAAGTGCTTAACATCATCAACGCCCTAAAATGCTCAAAATCCAAAGATGCCTTTGGAATTAACACATTTTAAAAAAATACATAAATAGTCTTTAGCTTAATCTTTTTAATTTCAATAACTTCATTTTAAAGAATCCTGTCTTATATTTAAGGTTTTACACGGACTTGCTCCTCCTCCACTAAAGGGTTTAATTGAACCTCAGGCGGTGAGGGGAGTGGGCCCCAGGGCCACTGCTGGCCGGGCCGGGAGCCACAGACGTACCTCTTTGGGCCCCAGGGCCACTGCTGGCCGGGCCGGGAGCCACAGACGTACCTCTTTGGGCCCCAGGGCCACTGCTGGCCGGGCCGGGAGCCACAGACGTACCTCTTTGGGCCCCAGGGCCACTGCTGGCCGGGGCGGGAGCCACAGACGTACCTCTTTGGGCCCCAGGGCCACTGCTGGCCGGGCCGGGAGCCACAGACGTACCTCTTTGGGCCCCAGGGCCACTGCTGGCCGGGCCGGAAGCCACAGACGTACCTCTTTGGGCCCCAGGGCCACTGCTGGCCGGGCCGGGAGCCACAGACGTACCTCTTTGACGCAATGTGCTGTCTGCCAGAGGGAGTCACTATCAGAACAGTCTTGTGTTCACTCGAAGAGAAAAGTCAACTTTTAAAGTGTGGATGGAAGAGAGCCGTGTGTGAACACTTTGAACGGTCTGCTATCTAATTTATAGTATGTGATGTTTGTAAATGTACTTTTGATTTGATGTTTCCTGTATCTTGTGACCTACCTCGGGACAACAGATGGAAACTAGCTTTTTTGCTACAATCTGGCATATTCACACTGTTTTACAGATATTCATTAATATGCAATGTCCATCTCAAATAAACTAATAAATAAACAACATTTGCGCTGTCAGGAAAAGTGGTGCTGTGCGCCACCTGACAGAAGGAAGTGGACCTGCACGTGTGTAGGAATCAATGTGTGATTTCTACAACACAACAACAATTTGTTGTTTTGAGTGGCATTGCTATGACGGCCACTTTGTATTTCCTGGATGGGTTTAAATGTGTCTGTGTTCGTTTTCAGCGTTAAAGGTCCGGAGCTCATCAACAAATATGTTGGTCAGAGTGAAGAAAACATCAGAGAAGGTATGTGCATCTTGGTTTTCACTTTCATCAGCTGATCTGATGTGGGTGTGTCTTCATGGTGCACACCAGGATAGAAGTGCTTCAGAGCTCAGAGGAGGACCCGACACAGAACTGAATGATCATCATGTCCCTGAGATCTGTTGTTGTTGTTGACATCCTCTGCTTTGCACTAGTTGTTTAGTTCACTTTCATTTCTGCAGCCACAGAGCTGCAGCTGCAACTTCCGTGTTGGTTCCAAGAGAGAGAACGTGGCCCGGAGCGGCTCCGACGTCACAAGGCCGGTCGCCGCCGGATGTTACGTGTTGGGACAGAGATGGCTAACGTGATGCTCGGAGCAGCTCCGGTGTGGGCGTGGTCCGAGTCTGATCATCACGTTGCAGGGGACTCGGTAGAGCATCTTCTCCCGAGGCCCAGGCTCCATCCTGCCCCCTCTGCTCTTTATGGACCAACATGAAAGTTACAAGCAACAAAAAAACCAAAACAACCAGTGCAAAGTTGAATGTTAATAGCAGAGGATTCATCCAGCCCACCTATTAAAATATTGAGGGTGTCGTAAATCACTGACCAATCAGCAGACGGCTCCTCAAGATCAGACCCGTTCTCTGGTCCTGGTCCCCTGAAGGGAGGCAGAAGAGTGTCCACCTTTAGAGCACTTGTTTCCGGAAAATCACAAATTCTTGCGATGGAAACCCGAACCATACCATTCCATTGCTACACTTTTTGTGCGGTGGAAACGGGGCTTACGCTCTTCGGAGATGAGGATCAAAATGTGGGGCAGAACGTATCTGAGCAGGAAACATGAGCAATAGAGCCTCAATCGAAATGAGCATGTTCACACAGCCAGTGATTCAGCTGAGCTGCAGAACAGCAAGGAAATATTCATGGTGGCAAACCTGTGAACTGCTCATTTCCTTTCAAGTGGATGCAGGAATGTAAAAGGTCATTTGAACTGAACTCTCACCACACCTCCTGCCAGCATTTCACACTGAACCTTTGACAGTTTTCTAGATCAGGAAACACTCTCTCCTTGCTCTCAAGACAATGCATGAACACAATCATTGAATTATCAGAATGGCTGATCACAATTAAATCTGTTCTTCAAACATGGCAGTGACACTTGCCTTGAGGGAACGGATGACATTTGGAAAGTTGACTGAGGGCATGTTAAAGTTCTCCCAGTTAATTGACTCTAAACAAGATCCTCTATAGTGACACTACTCATGTGAGCACACTGAATACCATGTGTAATAACAGAGCTTTTACATACAGCCTCTCTTGATACTCAACCACTCACTATCTCACTCTGACCACCACCAACCACTCTCTCTCTCTCTCTCTCTCTGACCACCACCAATCACTCTCTCTCTCTCACTCTGACCACCACCAACCACTCTCTCTCTCTCACTCTCTGACCACCACCAACCACTCTCTCTCTCTCACTCTCTGACCACCACCAACCACTCTCTCTCTCTGACCACCACAACCACTCTCTCTCTCTCACTCTGACAACCACCAACCAATCTCTCTCTCTCACTCTGACCACCACCAACCACTCTCTCTCTCTCACTCTGACCACCACCAACCACTCTCTCTCTCTCACTCTGACCACCACCAACCACTCTCTCTCTCTCACTCTCTGACCACCACCAACCACTCTCTCTCTCTCACTCTGACCACCACCAACCACTCTCTCTCTCTCACTCTCTGACCACCACCAACCACTCTCTCTCTCTGACCACCACCAACCACTCTCTCTCTCTCTGACCACCACCAACCACTCTCTCTCTCTCACTCTCTGACCACCACCAACCACTCTCTCTCTCTCACTCTGACCACAACCAACCACTCTCTCTCTCTCACTCTCTGACCACCACCAACCACTCTGTCTCTCTCACTCTCTGACCACCACCAACCACTCTCTCTCTCTCACTCTGACCACCACCAACCACTCTCTCTCTCTCTCTCACTCTGACCACCACCAACCACTCTCTCTCTCACTCTCTGACCACCACCAACCACTCTCTCTCTCTCTCTCTGACCACCACCAACCACTCTCTCTCTCTCTCTGACCACCACCAACCACTCTCTCTCTCTCTCTCTCTCTCTGACCACCACAACCACTCTCTCTCTCTCTCGCTGACCACCACCAACCACTCTCTCTCTCTCTGACCACCACCAACCACTCTCTCTCTCTAACCACCACCAACCACTCTCTCTCTCTGACCACCACCAACCACTCTCTCTCTCACCCTCTGACCACCACCAACCACTCTCTCTCTCACTCTGACCACCACCAACCACTCTCTCTCTCACCCTCTGACCACCACCAACCACTCTCTCTCTCTCTGACCACCACCAACCACTCACTCTCTCACCCTCTGACCACCACCAACCACTCACTCTCTCACCCTCTGACCACCACCAACCACTCTATCTCTCTCTCTCTCTCTCTCTCTGACCACCACCAACCATTCTCTCTCTCTCTCTCTGACCACCACCAACCACTCTCTCTCTCTCACTCTGACCACCACCAACCACTCTCTCTCTCACTCTGACCACCACCAACCACTCTCTCTCTCTCTGACCACCACCAACCACTCTCTCTCTCTCACTCTGACCACCACCAACCACTCTCTCTCACTCTGACCACCACCAACCACTCTCTCTCTCACTCTGACCACCACCAACCACTCTCTCTCTCTCTGACCACCACCAACCACTCTCTCTCTCTCACTCTGACCACCACCAACCACTCTCTCTCACTCTGACCACCACCAACCACTCTCTCTCTCACTCTGACCACCACCAACCACTCTTTCTCTCACCCTCTGACCACCACCAACCACTCTCTCTCACCCTCTGACCACCACCAACCACTCTCTCTCTCTCTGACCACCACCAACCACTCTCTCTCTCACTCTGACCACCACCAACCACTCTCTCTCTCTCTCTCTGACCACCACCAACCACTCTCTCTCTCTCTCTCTCTCTCTCTCTCTGACCACCACCAACCACTCTCTCTCTCACTCTGACCACCACCAACCACTCTCTCTCTCTGACCACGACCAACCACTCTCTCTCTCACTCTGACCACCACCAACCACTCTCTCTCTCTGACCACCACCAACCACTCTCTCTCACTCTGACCACCACCAACCACTCTCTCTCTCACTCTGACCACCACCAACCACTCTCTCTCTCTCTCTATCTCGCTCTGACCACCACCAACCACTCTCTCTCTCTCTCTGACCACCACCAACCACTCTCTCTCTCTGACCACCACCAACCACTCTCTCTCTCACTCTGACCACCACCAACACCTCTCACTCTCTCTCTCTCTCACTCTGACCACCACCAACCACTCTCTCTCTCTCTCTATCTCGCTCTGACCACCACCAACCACTCTCTCTCTCTCACTCTGACCACCACCAACCACTCTCTCTCTCACTCTGACCACCACCAACCACTCTCTCTCTCTCTCTGACCACCACCAACCAGTCTGTCTCTCTCTCTCTGACCACCACCAACCACTCTCTCTCTCTCTCTCTCTGACCACCACCAACCACTCTCTCTCTCACTCTGACCACCACCAACCACTCTCTCTCTCTCTCTCTCTCTCTCTGACCACCACCAACCACTCTCTCTCTCTCTCCCTCTGACCACCACCAACCACTCTCTCTCTCTCTCTCTCTCTCTGACCACCACCAACCACTCTCTCTCTCTCTCTCTGACCACCACCAACCACTCTCTCTCTCACTCTGACCACCACCAACCACTCTCTCTCTCTGACCACCACCAACCACTCTCTCTCTCACTCTGACCACCACCAACCACTCTCTCTCTCTCTCTGACCACCACCAACCACTCTCTCTCTCTCTCTGACCACCACCAACCACTCTCTCTCTCTCTCTCTGACCACCACCAACCAGTCTCTCGCTCTCTCTCTGACCACCACCAACCACTCTCTCTCTCTCTCTCTCTGACCACCACCAACCACTCTCTCTCTCACTCTGACCACCACCAACCACTCTCTCTCTCTGACCACCACCAACCACTCTCTCTCTCACTCTGACCACCACCAACCACTCTCTCTCTCTGACCACCACCAACCACTCTCTCTCTCACTCTGACCACCACCAACCACTCTCTCTCTCACTCTGACCACCACCAACCACTCTCTCTCTCACTCTGACCACCACCAACCACTCTCTCTCTCTGACCACCACCAACCACTCTCTCTCTCACTCTGACCACCACCAACCACTCTCTCTCTCTGACCACCACCAACCACTCTCTCTCTCACTCTGACCACCACCAACCACTCTCTCTCTCACTCTGACCACCACCAACCTCTCTCTCTCTCTCTCTCTCTCTCTCACTCTGACCACCACCAACCACTCTCTCTCTCTCTCTCTCTCTATCTCGCTCTGACCACCACCAACCACTCTCTCTCTCTCTCTCTGACCACCACCAACCACTCTCTCTCTCACTCTGACCACCACCAACCACTCTCTCTCTCTGACCACCACCAACCACTCTCTCTCTCTCTCTCTGACCACCACCAACCACTCTCTCTCTCTCTCTGACCACCACCAACCACTCTCTCTCTCACTCTGACCACCACCAACCACTCTCTCTCTCTGACCACGACCAACCACTCTCTCTCTCACTCTGACCACCACCAACCACTCTCTCTCTCTGACCACCACCAACCACTCTCTCTCACTCTGACCACCACCAACCACTCTCTCTCTCACTCTGACCACCACCAACCACTCTCTCTCTCTCTCTATCTCGCTCTGACCACCACCAACCACTCTCACTCTCTGACCACCACCAACCACTCTCTCTCTCACTCTGACCACCACCAACCACTCTCTCTCTCACTCTGACCACCACCAACCTCTCTCTCTCTCTCTCTCTCACTCTGACCACCACCAACCACTCTCTCTCTCTCTCTATCTCGCTCTGACCACCACCAACCACTCTCTCTCTCTGACCACCACCAACCACTCTCTCTCTCACTCTGACCACCACCAACCACTCTCTCTCTCACTCTGACCACCACCAACCACTCTCTCTCTCTCTCTCTCTCTCTCTCTCTCACTCTGACCACCACCAACCTCTCTCTATCTCTCTCTATCTCGCTCTGACCACCACCAACCACTCTCTCTCTCTGACCACCACCAACCACCCTCTCTCTCTCTCTCTCTCTGACCACCACCAACCACTCTCTCTCTCTCACTCTGACCACCACCAACCAATCTCTCTCTCTCTCTCTGACCACCACCAACCACTCTCTCTCTCTGACCACCACCAACCACTCTCTCTCTCTCTCTCTCTCTCTGACCACCACCAACCACTCTCTCTCTCTCTCTCTGACCACCACCAACCACTCTCTCTCTCTCACTCTGACCACCACCAACCACTCTCTCTCTCTCACTCTGACCACCACCAACCACTCTCTCTCTCTGACCACCACCAACCACTCTCTCTCTCTCTCTCTCTCTCTGACCACCACCAACCACTCTCTCTCTCTCTCTCTGACCACCACCAACCACTCTCTCTCTCTCTCTCTCACTCTGACCACCACCAACCACTCTCTCTCTCTCACTCTGACCACCACCAACCACTCTCTCTCTCTCTCTGACCACCACCAACCACTCTCTCTCTCACTCTGACCACCACCAACCACTCTCTCTCTCTCTCTGACCAGCACCAGCCAGTCTCTCTCTCTCTCTCTGACCACCACCAACCACTCTCTCTCTCTCACTCTGACCACCACCAACCACTCTCTCTCTCTCACTCTGACCACCACCAACCACTCTCTCTCTCACTCTGACCACCACCAACCACTCTCTCTCTCTCTCTGACCAGCACCAGCCAGTCTCTCTCTCTCTCTCTGACCACCACCAACCACTCTCTCTCTCTCACTCTGACCACCACCAACCACTCTCTCTCTCTCACTCTGACCACCACCAACCACTCTCTCTCTCTCACTCTGACCACCACCAACCACTCTCTCTCTCTCTCTCTCTGACCACCACCAACCACTCTCTCTCACTCTGACCACCACCAACCACTCACTCTCTCTCACTCTAACCACCACCAACCACTCTCTCTCTCTCTCTCTGACCACCACCAACCACTCTCTCTCTCTCACTCTCTGACCACCACCAACCACTCTCTCTCTCACTCTGACCACCACCAACCACTCTCTCTCTCTGACCACCACCAACCACTCTCTCTCTCTCTCTGACCACCACCAACCACTCACTCTCTCTCTCTCTGACCACCACCAACCACTCTCTCTCTCACCCTCTGACCACCACCAACCACTCTCTCTCTCACCCTCTGACCACCACCAACCACTCTCTCTCACCCTCTGACCACCACCAACCACTCTCTCTCTCACCCTCTGACCACCACCAACCACTCTCTCTCTCACCCTCTGACCACCACCAACCACTCTCTCTCACCCTCTGACCACCACCAACCACTCTCTCTCTCTCACTCTGACCACCACCAACCACTCTCTCTCTCACCCTCTGACCACCACCAACCACTCTCTCTCTCTCTCTCTGACCACCACCAACCACTCTCTCTCTCTCACTCTGACCACCACCAACCACTCTCTCTCTCACCCTCTGACCACCACCAACCACTCTCTCTCTCACCCTCTGACCACCACCAACCACTCTCTCTCTCTCTCTCTCTCTCTCTCTCTCTCTGACCACCACCAACCACTCTCTCTCTCTCTCTCTGACCACCACCAACCACTCTCTCTCTCTCTCTCTCTGACCACCACCAACCACTCTCTCTCTCACTACATTCAAAAGCATCCTGACATTTAGCGTCCTGGGGTGTGTGTTCTGTACTGGTGTGTGTGTAGCATCCTGGTGTGTGTAGCATCGTGGTGTGTGTGGTCCTGATGTGTGTGTGTGTAGCATCGTGGTGTGTGTAGCATCCTGGTGTGTGTAGCATCGTGGTGTGTGTAGCATCGTGGTGTGTGTGGTCCTGATGTGTGTGTAGCATCCTGGTGTGTGTGGTCCTGATGTGTGTGTAGCATCCTGGTGTGTGTGGTCCTGATGTGTGTGTGTAGCATCCTGGTGTGTGTAGCATCGTGGTGTGTGTGGTCCTGATGTGTGTGTAGCATCCTGGTGTGTGTGGTCCTGATGTGTGTGTAGCATCCTGGTGTGTGTGGTCCTGATGTGTGTGTGTAGCATCCTGGTGTGTGTAGCATCCTGGTGTGTGTAGCATCGTGGTGTGTGTAGCATCGTGGTGTGTGTGGTCCTGATGTGTGTGTAGCATCCTGGTGTGTGTGGTCCTGATGTGTGTGTGTAGCATCCTGGTGTGTGTGGTCCCAATGTGTGTGTGTAGCATCGTGGTGTGTGTAGCATCCTGGTGTGTGTGGTCCTGATGTGTGTGTGTAGCATCGTGGTGTGTGCGGTCCTGATGTGTGTGTAGCATCCTGGTGTGTGTAGCATCGTGGTGTGTGTGGTCCTGATGTGTGTGTGTAGCATCGTGGTGTGTGTAGCATCCTGGTGTGTGTGGTCCTGATGTGTGTGTGTAGCATCATGGTGTGTGTGGTCCTGATGTGTGTGTGTAGCATCCTGGTGTGTGTAGCATCCTGGTGTGTGTGGTCCTGATGTGTGTGTGTAGCATCGTGGTGTGTGTGGTCCTGATGTGGGTGTGTAGCATCGTGGTGTGTGTGGTCCTGATGTGTGTGTGTAGCATCGTGGTTTGTGTAGCATCCTGGTGTGTGTGGTCCTGATGTGTGTGTGTAGCATCGTGGTGTGTGCAGTCCTGATGTGTGTGTAGCATCGTGGTGTGTGTAGCATCCTGGTGTGTGTGGTCCTGATGTGTGTGTGTAGCATCCTGGTGTGTGCGGTCCTGATGTGTGTGTAGCATCGTGGTGTGTGTGTGTAGCATCGTGGTGTGTGTGGTCCTGATGTGTGTGTGTAGCATCGTGGTGTGTGTAGCATCCTGGTGTGTGTGTGTAGCATCGTGGTGTGTGTGGTCCTGATGTGTGTGTGTAGCATCGTGGTGTGTGTAGCATCGTGGTGTGTGTGGTCCTGATGTGTGTGTGTAGCATCGTGGTGTGTGTAGCATCGTGGTGTGTGTGGTCCTGATGTGTGTGTGTAGCATCGTGGTGTGTGTGGTCCTGATGTGTGTGTGTAGCATCGTGGTGTGTGTGGTCCTGATGTGTGTGTGTAGCATCGTGGTGTGTGTAGCATCGTGGTGTGTGTGGTCCTGATGTGTGTGTGTAGCATCCTGGTGTGTGTGGTCCTGATGTGTGTGTGTAGCATCCTGGTGTGTGTGGTCCTGATGTGTGTGTGTAGCATCCTGGTGTGTGTGGTCCTGATGTGTGTGTGTAGCATCCTGGTGTGTGTGGTCCTGATGTGTGTGTGTAGCATCGTGGTGTGTGTAGCATCCTGGTGTGTGTGGTCCTGATGTGCGTGTGTAGCATCGTGGTGTGTGCGGTCCTGATGTGTGTGTGTAGCATCGTGGTGTGTGTAGCATCCTGGTGTGTGTGGTCCTGATGTGCGTGTGTAGCATCGTGGTGTGTGCGGTCCTGATGTGTGTGTGTAGCATCGATGTGTGTGTAGCATCGTGGTGTGTGTGGTCCTGATGTGTGTGTGTAGCATCGTGGTGTGTGTAGCATCCTGGTGTGTGTGGTCCTGATGTGCGTGTGTAGCATCGTGGTGTGTGCGGTCCTGATGTGTGTGTGTAGCATCGATGTGTGTGTAGCATCGTGGTGTGTGCGGTCCTGATGTGTGTGTGTAGCATCGTGGTGTGTGTGGTCCTGATGTGTGTGTGTAGCATCGTTGTGTGTGTGGTCCTGATGTGTGTGTGTAGCATCGTGGTGTGTGTGGTCCTGATGTGTGTGTGTTGTGCTCAGTGTTCCACACAGCCCGCTCGGCAGCCCCCTGTGTGGTGTTCTTCGATGAGCTGGACTCTCTGGCTCCCAGCCGGGGACGCAGTGGAGACTCTGGAGGAGTGATGGACAGGTGAGACTGTTTCAGGTGTTGAACTCTGGAAGCAGCCTGGCTCATCAACCTGGATCTGGAGCAGAGCCTAAAGGAAACTAAAGGGCTCATAACTCAGGGTTATTGAAAACACAGGTGTTCAAACTCTCCCCACAGCCAGATGGTGTGTTGAGGTGCGCTGGTCTATCTTTTTGTCTTTATTTCAGGGTTGAAGGATCCTTCAACTTGTGTCCCACATTCATTGGTTCTTCTGTGGGAATATTGGACATTCTGGTCAAAGGTCCACTTATAAATAAATACAAAGATAAGCATTTAAACCAGGGGTTGGTAACTCGCAGCTCTTTCCTCGCTCTGCTGCAGCTTCTGGGGTGAGCTGATGAAGGTCCTTAGGGTTAGGGTTAACCCTTACCCTAACCCTTACCCTAACTGATGAAGGTCCTTAGGGTTAGGGTTAACCCTTACCCTAACTAATGAAGGTCCTTAGGGTTAGGGTTAACCCTTACCCTAACCCTAACCTTTCCCTAACTCTAACCCTTCTACAATGGTCCTTCATGCATTAACCCTCTGCCACAGACAGTGGTCCTTCATTCTTCTTCACTTCAGCACACACACACACACACACTTTTCACAGGG
The DNA here is from genome assembly GCF_963422515.1 of Blennius ocellaris. Taxonomy (NCBI): domain Eukaryota; kingdom Metazoa; phylum Chordata; class Actinopteri; order Blenniiformes; family Blenniidae; genus Blennius; species Blennius ocellaris. The sequence goes on along the minus strand of NC_137652.1, from coordinate 33,658,481 downwards.
ACCATAAAGTGTGAATGAAGCACGTAGTGGTTGTGTGTTCGCGTCCCGTCGTCTCACTGCTGGTTCCTTTCTAACATTTCTTCCTGTCAGAGTCGTTTCTCAGCTGCTGGCGGAGCTCGACGCCTTACAATTTACTGCTGGCGTCTTCGTGATCGGAGCTACAAACCGTCCTGACCTACTAGACCAGTCACTGCTGAGGCCTGGGAGGTCAGAGGTCTCACACACACACACACACACACACACACACACACACACACACACACACACACACACACACACACACACACACACAAAAGAAAATAGTTGGGACTTCGTAAAAATCCCTCAAAAACCTCAACCTCACTCCCTGACTGGTTGATTGATCACAGCTTGTATTGGGACATTCTGGCCCGTTGCATGTTTTACTGATGTAATGCAACTTCAGAAGTTTTACTTCTGTCAGTGTGTCTCAATATTCAATCCAATGTTTTTGATGAGCTTTCACTGCATTCTCTGTTTGGCTCCATTCACACTGCAAGTCTTGATGCTCAATTCCAATTTGTTGCTGGTATCTGAGTTTATGTTTGCGTGATCCATCACGTTACATTTTCAACACGGCCTCTGTCAGACTGCTGCATGAACTTGGTTGGACCCAACAGTTTCAGAAGACGCTGTTGATAGACATAAATCTGGACGCCACGCCAGTCAGCAGCAGGGTTGCCAGATGTGACTCACTGTTTCTAGGCCAAACGACTTAAACCATGTCCCTCAATATAAAAACAGCCCAAATCTCAGCCTGTGGAGAAATCATGTTAAAACCATAAAACTATTATATATGTCATAAACAACACGACACAAACATACAAAATAAATAACGCTTCAAGATAAGAGAATTTGGCAACCCAATTGGGGGATATCAGCCATATCTGGCACCGCTGGTCAGTTATTTTCAAGTGGTTGTTAAATAAGAGCGACAGAATCTAGACATGACAAAGCAAAGAAAGGGGGATGAGGAAAAAGAGAGCACATCTTTTAACATTTTGGCAGAGCTGCTTCCTCCACACTCTGACATGAGTCACACGTCAATGACGAAGCAGTCGATGGAGAAAAATGTCCGAATTGGTACCACATAGGAACTATGGAATCACAAGAGGGCCAAAATTAAAAGGAAATATAAAGAGAATTAATAATTAAATAGTAAAAAACAAATAGTTAAATTCTTTTTCTCTCTTGTCTTTGCTTATTCCACTTCATCAAGGCTTCTCCTGTTTTGTCTTTGTCTTCTCCATTTGCTTTTTGTCATTACATTTACTGGATGAGTCTGGAAAAGACAAAAGTAATACCATGCTAATCAGTGAGGGCTGTGGGCGGGGCTAATCAGCGCGTGCTGTGAGCGGGGCTAATCAGCGAGGGCTGTGGGCGGGGCTAGTTAGCGAGGGCTGTGGGCGGGGCTAGTCAGCGAGAGTTGTGGGCGGGGCTAGTCAGCGAGGGGATGTGGGCGGGGCTAATCAGCGAGGGATGTGGGCGGTGTTAGTCAGCGAGGGCTGTGGGCGGGGCTAATCAGCGAGGGCTGTGGGCGGGGCTAATCAGCTAGGGCTGTGGGCGGGGCTAATCAGCGAGGGCTGTGGGCGGGGCTAATCAGCGAGGGCTGTGGGCGGGGCTTCCTGTTCAGAGTTCCTCTCATACCGAATCACAACATTCCTGCTTGAAGGACGTCATGGTGAGCATTTTGTGTTCCTGCCAATAGATGACACTGTTGCGTTAAGAATAAGTTTGCAACATTTATTGTAGTTTTCCTTTCACATATTTCTTATTGTACAATATTGTAAATATCATTTCTTTGTTTTGTAACAAAAGTAGTTAGTTTGAATAAGAATCTGCTGGTTGTGTTAGTTTCTGGTGTAATGTGAGCGTGTCCCCTCATATTTATATTTGCGGGTTTGCCGATGAACAAGAGACATTTTGGACTTGAGAGGAAACATATATTGGGTGTGTGACTAAGGCATACAGTGTTTCTGTAGAAGCTCTTCTCAATTCCTCCACGTCCCTCATATTTAACTTTCCCTCTTTCACTTCAAATGAATGAGCCTCAGAGTTTCCTTCCTGCTGCTACACAGCCACTGCAAGCAGGAATGGTGTGATCAGGTATTGACGAGTCACCCTGAACAGGAAGCCCCGCCCACAGCCCCCTGCTGAGCTGTGGCTTGACTCAAGTACATGAAAAGACAAAAAGCAAATGGAAAAGACAAAGACAAAACAGGAGATGCATTGACAAGATGGAATCAGCAAAATAGGAGAATAATATGACTACTTTTGTATATTTTTTGTATTATTGATTCTCTTTACATTTCCACATTGATTTCCTTTTAATTTTGGCACTCCTATGATTTTATAAGGAACGAGGCCTGGTCTGTTTTGAAAACATGGGAATTGGAGTTTTCACACACAACAGGTCGGGTATGAGTCGATGTACTGGTTGGCCTTCCCCTGCAGTGTGAACGAGGCCTTTGATTGCTTGAAATTGTTGTTTGTTGTGGTGGAATGAGTTTGAGTTGAGTCGGTGAGGTTTGTCTCTGAAACTCTGGTGTCCCTGTAGGTTCGATAAGTTGGTTTATGTTGGAGTCAACAAGGATCGGGTCTCTCAGCTGCAGGTTCTCCAGGCCATACTCCGAAAGTAAGAGCAGACCTGTGCCTGAGGATCTTCACCTCATTCTTAATCAAAAAGACCAAGATGTAGCTGGTTGTGGTCTGACCTGACAGGTTCCAGCTGGACCCAGCTGTAGACCTGCAGGATCTGGTGAACCAGTGTCCTGCAGAGATGACGGGAGCGGATCTGTACGCTCTGAGTTCAGACGCCATGACGGCTGCCATCAAGAGAAAGATTTCTCTCATCAGCCAAGGTGAGAACACAAATGTCGTTGGTGAATTTATTGCCAGGATGTATCATTCAAAAAGCTGGGGCTACTTCATTTCAGGAATTTTGGACCTTCTTACACGATTCTGCTTCAACTTTCATAAAAGAAGAGTTACGAATAGGAAACCACAAGACCTTTACTGAAGTCTCTCTCTAAATTCTCTTCACTCTCAACTCTCTCCATACTGTCTCAACACTATGTTCTCTATACATACTCTCTTTATTTTAAAGTCTTTATACACTTTCTAAATTCTTTCCCGTCTCTAAAGTCTCTATACTCTCTCTAAGCTCACTACGCTTTTTTCCCTATAGTCGCTAAACTCTCACCATACCCCCTAAATTCTCTCTGGACCCTCTAATCTATATGCTCTAAACTAAACTGTACCAATAAACATTATTAATTGTGCCTGCCTCTGTAAGAGGCGTCGCACAATTATTACAATCCTGGGAAAGCGCCGTTTTTTAAAATTATTATTAGTTGTGCCTGCCTCTGTAAGAGGCGTCGCACAATTATTCCAATCCTGGGAAAACGCCGTTTTTTTTTTATATTATTCTTCCTCTGCCGCACAAAGATTGCCGGACTACTAGTCCCGCACCGTTTGGAGGACTACTAGTCCCGCACCGTTTGGAGTACGTAGACAAAAAGTATATCGCTACGTAGGGAATTATCGGGAATCCTGTGCATCCATTTGGATTATGGATATCGCAAACGGCTTCCGAACAACACGTAAAAAACGGCGATGATTTTTACATCCGCTTAACATGGGAGCCAAGAAAAAACAGAAAAAAAATCAATTGAAGTTTGTTCAATTGAGCTGAAATTTGGAGGGTGGCCTCATGGGGGTGCTGCGATCACGGCGCACTAGCTAATTAGCCGCCGCGCTAAGCTAATTGGCTCAGCATCTCAGAATGTGACGTAACTCCAGATTCCAGGTCAGCCACACCTGGGAGGTAACTTCTGCGCTTTTCAGGCAAGTCGCAGGTGTTAGCATCTCATGCTAACAAGTTTGTTCAAATGAGCTCAAATTTGGAGGGTGGACTCGTGCTGGCGCTGCGATCGAGAATCACTAGCTAATGACATGGTTTCCACGTACTTAAATCGCTGGTGTTAGCATCGCATGCTAACAAGTTTGTTTAAATGAGCTGAAATTTGGAGGGTGGCCTCGTGGTGGCGCTGCGATCGAGAATTACTAGCTGACCACATGGTTTCCACGCACTTAAATCGGTGTTAGCTGTTAGCATCGCATGCTAAAAAGTTTGTTCAAATGAGCTGAAATTTAGAGTGTAGACTCGCGCTGGCGCTGCGATCGAGAATCACTAGCTAATGACATGGTTTCCACGTATTTTTCACACTGCCGCGGCCTCGCTCGGCAGCACAGGTGGCAGGCACAATAAAATTTCCGCGGGAATTTTCTAGTTCTCTTTACACTTTAAAGGTGTGTGATATACTATATATAGTCTACGACAGTGTTTTTCAACCTTTTTGAGCCAAGGCACACTTTTTTGTTTGGAAAACTCTGGAGGCACACCACCACCTGAAAATGTTAAAATGGTAAACTCTGTAGCCTCTATTAACAATATAAAGTCTTTCTCATCCAAGTTTTATCAACAGGAATCCAATTTTATTCCAATACAGAATAAAAGCATTTCCCAATTTTTTATTTTTTTAAATTTGTACTCACTCTGTGAAACCTGGACCTGATGGATGAAGAGCTGAGATCCTGGTTTTCAAAAACTTCTCCATCACTGTCACTGACACAGTACTTTGATACAAGATGGTAGCAGGAGGTGGAGATGAACCACACTGACGTCTGTCACTTTAAATTTCACCGGCAAAGTTCTGTGCTGCCCTCTAGTGGTGAAGACTATGCATACATGATTACTCTTCAACACACTGCTCTCACTGCTGACAGCGGCTGTGAGAGGAAATGATTTTTAGAAAAAATGTGAAATTGGATACTTTGGCACGGCTCACCTGACGAGATCTCGGGGAACCCCAGTGTGCCGCGGAGCAGTGGTTGAACAACACTGGTCTACGATATTCATGTGTATGATGTGGCTCGTTGCACTACCACAGTCATGGGGGTTGGCAATACAGTAAAAATATATCACAATTTTGTCACGATTCTTTGTTGCATTGATTTTTTAGATCAATTTGCCAGTTTCTGAACAGTGCAGCCAAATCATTCCCCAATGTTGAACAGCCCCACCAGAAAAAAACAAGACAATTTAGGCCAAAGAATCTTATTGAATATATTTGAATATATATGATTTGTGCAATTTTACCAAAATGTGCAAATAACGTAAATATACTCCAATGTAAACAACACTGACAAATAGCTTGTAGAATAGAATCAAATAAAAATGCAAATTAACTAACTGAGGTTATTTCATTTCATTACACTTTTTATTATGAACCTGCTCAAATTAAAATATCCAAATCAACAGTGCACACTAATAAACCAAAGATTTTTAACCAATCAGTGATTTAGTAACAGTAAAATAGAATCATTTTGCATGTCCAAAAAGGAGTGGGAAGTAGTATAACTTATTAAATCCTACCCCTCCACCGTGAATAAATATTGTATGTTAGCACTATTATATTTGGGCTAATTATCTATTGAAAAGGTATAAATACATTACGCATTTTTAAATAATATAATTATACATCATGTATGAAATGTAATGTTGATTTATGGTTGGTTATTAGCATTTCAATTACTGTAAGTAATAGATTACTGAAAGTAATAAATCACTGGAAGTAATTTATGAAAAATGTAAAAATCTTCAAAAATAATTTATTTATGAAAAATGTAATAAATTGATTATTTATCAAATAATAATAGAATTGGGGCACCACCAGCTAAGCTGGAAATAGCTAATACCAAAATGTCAGTCTCGTTTGTAAAAAGGGTTATTTAAGTTAATATTCCTGTGTAAAATAAAACAATCTTAAATAACAAGGAAGGTGTGAGATTCAAGCACAGACTGATACCAACCAGTGAATTATCAACAATAATTACCAGGAATCCATCAATTCAGCTAACAGGTGTTTATTCACAAAAATGTATTATTTCATAAATAATTCATAAATCAGCTCATAAACCAACACAATCAAGCAACAAACGTCATCAAACACTGAGATCTAATCTACTGAACAGCAACACTATGTACAAAGAAAGAGGGTGTGTGTGTGTGTGTGTGTGTGTGTGTGTGTGTGTGTGTGTGTGTGTGTGTGTATGTGTGTGTGTGTGTGTGTGTGTGTGTGTGTGTGTGTGTGTATGTGTGTGTGTGTGTGTGTGTGTGTGTGTGTGTGTGTGTGTGTGTGTGTGTGTGTGTGTGTGTGTGTGTGTGTGTGTGTGTGTGTGTGTGAGATGACCACGAGTGTCCACCAGGTGGCGGTGGACCCTGGGGGGTCAGTGTGAGACGTGGGGGGCCGCTGGTTGGAAGGCAGTTTGACCAAGTTAGAATTCCCGGCCGGGTTTGACCAATGGTTTGTTGGAAGGAGGAGCCCTGCAGCCCCCCCACCAGAGGGGGGCGGTCCAGAGCATCAAGGAGCCCTGCAGCCCCCCCACCAGAGGGGGGCGGTCCAGAGCATCAAGGAGCCCTGCAGCCCCCCCACCAGAGGGGGGCGGTCCAGAGCATCAAGGTCTTCGTCTTGCAGGACCTGCTGACACTCCAGCCACAGGAGGTCTAGCATGGTCTCATTAGGAGGAACCCAGAGCCTACCACACCAGCATCTGGTCTCACCAGGGGTCTGAGGACCTCATCTCAGTACCTCATGGTGGTCTCACCAGGGGTCTGAGGACCTCATCTCAGTACCTAATGGTGGTCTCACCAGGGGTCTGAGGACCTCATCTCAGTACCTAATGGTGGTCTCACCAGGGGTCTGAGGACCTCATCTCAGTACCTAATGGTGGTCTCACCAGGGGTCTGAGGACCTCATCTCAGTACCTAATGGTGGTCTCACCAGGGGTCTGAGGACCTCATCTCAGTACCTAATGGTGGTCTCACCAGGGGTCTGAGGACCACATCTCAGTACCTCATGGTGGTCTCACCAGGGGTCTGAGGACCTCATCTCAGTACCTCATAGTGGTCTCACCAGGGGTCTGAGGACCTCATCTCAGTACCTAATGGTGGTCTCACCAGGGGTCTGAGGACCTCATCCCAGTACTAATGGTCTCACCAGGGGTCTGAGGACCTCATCTCAGTACCTAATGGTGGTCTCACCAGGGGTCTGAGGACCACATCTCAGTACCTCATGGTGGTCTCACCAGGGGTCTGAGGACCTCATCTCAGTACCTCATAGTGGTCTCACCAGGGGTCTGAGGACCTCATCTCAGTACCTAATGGTGGTCTCACCAGGGGTCTGAGGACCTCATCTCAGTACCTAATGGTGGTCTCACCAGGGGTCTGAGGACCTCATCTCAGTACCTGATGGTCTCACCAGGGGTCTGAGGACCTCATCTCAGTACCTCATAGTGGTCTCACCAGGGGTCTGAGGACCTCATCTCAGTACCTAATGGTCTCACCAGGGGTCTGAGGACCTCATCTCAGTACCTAATGGTGGTCTCACCAGTGGTCTGTGGACCTCATCTCAGTACCTAATGGTGGTCTCACCAGGGGTCTGAGGACCTCATCTCAGTACCTAATGGTGGTCTCACCAGGGGTCTGAGGACCTCATCTCAGTACCTAATGGTGGTCTCACCAGGGGTCTGAGGACCTCATCTCAGTACCTAATGGTGGTCTCACCAGGGGTCTGAGGACCTCATCTCAGTACCTAATGGTGGTCTCACCAGGGGTCTGAGGACCTCATCTCAGTACCTGATGGTCTCACCAGGGGTCTGAGGACCTCATCTCAGTACCTAATGGTGGTCTCACCAGGGGTCTGAGGACCTCATCTCAGTACCTAATGGTGGTCTCACCAGGGGTCTGAGGACCTCATCTCAGTACCTAATGGTGGTCTCACCAGGGGTCTGAGGACCACATCTCAGTACCTCATGGTGGTCTCACCAGGGGTCTGAGGACCTCATCTCAGTACCTCATAGTGGTCTCACCAGGGGTCTGAGGACCTCATCTCAGTACCTAATGGTGGTCTCACCAGGGGTCTGAGGACCTCATCCCAGTACTAATGGTCTCACCAGGGGTCTGAGGACCTCATCTCAGTACCTAATGGTGGTCTCACCAGGGGTCTGAGGACCTCATCTCAGTACCTAATGGTGGTCTCACCAGGGGTCTGAGGACCTCATCTCAGTACCTGATGGTCTCACCAGGGGTCTGAGGACCTCATCTCAGTACCTCATAGTGGTCTCACCAGGGGTCTGAGGACCTCATCTCAGTACCTCATGGTGGTCTCACCAGGGGTCTGAGGACCTCATCTCAGTACCTAATGGTCTCACCAGGGGTCTGAGGACCTCATCTCAGTACCTAATGGTGGTCTCACCAGTGGTCTGTGGACCTCATCTCAGTACCTGATGGTCTCACCAGGGGTCTGAGGACCTCATCTCAGTACCTGATGGTCTCACCAGGGGTCTGTGGACCTCATCTCAGTACCTGATGGTCTCACCAGGGGTCTGAGGACCTCATCTCAGTACCTAATGGTGGTCTCACCAGGGGTCTGAGGACCTCATCTCAGTACCTAATGGTGGTCTCACCAGGGGTCTGAGGACCTCATCTCAGTACCTAATGGTGGTCTCACCAGGGGTCTGAGGACCTCATCTCAGTACCTGATGGTGGTCTTACCAGGGGTCTGAGGACCTCATCTCAGTACCTAATGGTGGTCTCACCAGGGGTCTGAGGACCTCATCTCAGTACCTGATGGTCTCACCAGGGGTCTGAGGACCTCATCTCAGTACCTATTGGTGGTCTCACCAGGGGTCTGAGGACCTCATCTCAGTACCTAATGGTGGTCTCACCAGGGGTCTGAGGACCTCATCTCAGTACCTGATGGTCTCACCAGGGGTCTGAGGACCTCATCTCAGTACCTAATGGTGGTCTCACCAGGGGTCTGAGGACCTCATCTCAGTACCTAATGGTCTCACCAGGGGTCTGAGGACTTCATCTCAGTACCTAATGGTGGTCTCACCAGGGGTCTGAGGACCTCATCTCAGTACCTAATGGTGGTCTCACCAGGGGTCTGAGGACCTCATCTCAGTACCTAATGTGGTCTCACCAGGGGTCTGAGGACCTCATCTCAGTACCTAATGGTGGTCTCACCAGGGGTCTGAGGACCTCATCTCAGTACCTAATGGTGGTCTCACCAGGGGTCTGAGGACCTCATCTCAGTACCTGATGGTCTCACCAGGGGTCTGAGGACCTCATCTCAGTACCTCATAGTGGTCTCACCAGGGGTCTGAGGACCTCATCTCAGTACCTCATGGTGGTCTCACCAGGGGTCTGAGGACCTCATCTCAGTACCTAATGGTCTCACCAGGGGTCTGAGGACCTCATCTCAGTACCTAATGGTGGTCTCACCAGTGGTCTGTGGACCTCATCTCAGTACCTGATGGTCTCACCAGGGGTCTGAGGACCTCATCTCAGTACCTGATGGTCTCACCAGGGGTCTGTGGACCTCATCTCAGTACCTGATGGTCTCACCAGGGGTCTGAGGACCTCATCTCAGTACCTAATGGTGGTCTCACCAGGGGTCTGAGGACCTCATCTCAGTACCTAATGGTGGTCTCACCAGGGGTCTGAGGACCTCATCTCAGTACCTAATGGTGGTCTCACCAGGGGTCTGAGGACCTCATCTCAGTACCTAATGGTGGTCTCACCAGGGGTCTGAGGACCTCATCTCAGTACCTGATGGTGGTCTTACCAGGGGTCTGAGGACCTCATCTCAGTACCTAATGGTGGTCTCACCAGGGGTCTGAGGACCTCATCTCAGTACCTGATGGTCTCACCAGGGGTCTGAGGACCTCATCTCAGTACCTAATGGTGGTCTCACCAGGGGTCTGAGGACCTCATCTCAGTACCTAATGGTGGTCTCACCAGGGGTCTGAGGACCTCATCTCAGTACCTAATGGTGGTCTCACCAGGGGTCTGAGGACCTCATCTCAGTACCTGATGGTCTCACCAGGGGTCTGAGGACCTCATCTCAGTACCTAATGGTCTCACCAGGGGTCTGAGGACTTCATCTCAGTACCTAATGGTGGTCTCACCAGGGGTCTGAGGACCTCATCTCAGTACCTGATGGTCTCACCAGGGGTCTGAGGACCTCATCTCAGTACCTGATGGTCTCACCAGGGGTCTGAGGACCTCATCTCAGTACCTCATGGTGGTCTCACCAGGGGTCTGAGGACCTCATCTCAGTACCTCATGGTGGTCTTACCAGGGGTCTGAGGACCTCATCTCAGTACCTCATGGTGGTCTCACCAGGGGTCTGAGGACCTCATCTCAGTACCTCATGGTGGTCTCACGAGGGGTCTGAGGACCTCATCCCAGTACCTAATGGTCTCACCAGGGGTCTGAGGACCTCATCTCAGTACCTCATGGTGGTCTCACCAGGGGTCTGAGGACCTCATCTCAGTACCTAATGGTCTCACCAGGGGTCTGAGGACCTCATCTCAGTACCTGATGGTCTCACCAGGGGTCTGAGGACCTCATCACAGTACCTAATGGTCTCACCAGGGGTCTGAGGACCTCATCTCAGTACCTGATGGTCTCACCAGGGGTCTGAGGACCTCATCTCAGTACCTCATGGTGGTCTCACCAGGGGTCTGAGGACCTCATCTCAGTACCTAATGGTGGTCTTACCAGGGGTCTGAGGACCTCATCTCAGTACCTGATGGTCTCACCAGGGGTCTGAGGACCTCATCTCAGTACCTCATGGTGGTCTTACCAGGGGTCTGAGGACCTCATCTCAGTACCTAATGTGGTCTCACCAGGGGTCTGAGGACCTCATCTCAGTACCTAATGGTGGTCTCACCAGGGGTCTGAGGACCTCATCTCAGTACCTAATGATCTCACCAGGGGTCTGAGGACCTCATCTCAGTACCTAATGGTCTCACCAGGGGTCTGAGGACCTCATCTCAGTACTTAATGTGGTCTCACCAGGGGTCTGAGGACCTCATCTCAGTACCTGATGGTCTCACCAGGGGTCTGAGGACCTCATCTCAGTACCTGATGGTCTCACCAGGGGTCTGAGGACCTCATCTCAGTACTTAATGTGGTCTCACCAGGGGTCTGAGGACCTCATCTCAGTACCTCATGGTGGTCTCACCAGGGGTCTGAGGACCTCATCTCAGTACTTAATGTGGTCTCACCAGGGGTCTGAGGACCTCATCTCAGTACCTGATGGTCTCACCAGGGGTCTGAGGACCTCATCTCAGTACCTCATGGTGGTCTCACCAGGGGTCTGAGGACCTCATCTCAGTACCTCATGGTGGTCTCACCAGGGGTCTGAGGACCTCATCTCAGTACCTGATGGTCTCACCAGGGGTCTGAGGACCTCATCTCAGTACCTCATGGTGGTCTCACCAGGGGTCTGAGGACCTCATCTCAGTACTTAATGTGGTCTCACCAGGGGTCTGAGGACCTCATCTCAGTACCTCATGGTGGTCTCACCAGGGGTCTGAGGACCTCATCTCAGTGCCTCATGGTGGTCTCACCAGGGGTCTGAGGACCTCATCTCAGTACTTAATGTGGTCTCACCAGGGGTCTGAGGACCTCATCTCAGTACCTCATGGTGGTCTCACCAGGGGTCTGAGGACCTCATCTCAGTACCTAAAGCCCCGTCTCCACCGCACAGAAAGTACCGGCCTAGACGGGTCTAAACCGCTCCGGTTCGCGTGTCATGACAGGAATGCGGTCTAAACCGCTCCAGACCGCTCCAAAGGCGACTGCTTTCCCGCTCCCCTTCCGTCGGGGTACCAGGACCACGGAACGGGTCTGAGTTTGAGCTGCTGTCTGCTGATTGGTCAGTGATTTACGACACGCCCTCAATATGTTAATGTGTCAGCTGGATGAATCCTCTGTCAGTGTGGTCAGCTGTGCTCTGGTTGTTTTTATTTTCATTTTCTTTTCTTTGCTGCTCAACTTTAGTGTTTGTGGTGAAACAGCGACTTGAGGCAGGGGGAGACCGGGGGAGGGACTTTGCATCACGTTGGAGCTTCCTGTTAGCAGCATAGCTCGCCGTGGCGTGGATGTGCGTCCAGGACACAGGAGTCTGGAGCTCTCGTCTCCGGTGCTGGCCGCGCTCCGGCAGCTCCGCTTCCCAGAGGCAGTCAGCGTTCTGTTCAGCCATTCAGTGGCGCTTTATCGCGGGGACGGACCGCGACAGCGAGGAAGAGGAGCTCGGAGCTCGGCGCCTCCGTGTTCCGGCGCTGCGCTGTGCGGTGCTGCGCGGCGCGGCGCTGCGGCGCCGGAGTGGAGAACCTCCTGTGTTTGAGCAGAAAGCTCAGACTCCCCTGTCTGTGCCTCAGACAACCGGGGGGAACGCTCCGGCCACTTGCCCCACACCCCAGCGCTCGAGTGCGGGGCAAGTCGCTGGCCAAGCGGCCGAGCGACTCGCTCTCTCAAAACAAACACAGAAGTTGCGCTGCAGCTCTCCACTGCAAAAAATGACTGCTGCAAAAAGTAACTTTTTTTTTTTTTCCGCTGCAAAAAATAACAGTGCAAAGTGGAGAATTTAAACAACAGAGGATTCATAAGATCTACATCTGACGACGTTCTTTTCTGTTATAATGTCACATTTCTGCGGAGCTCATAAGCCCCGCCCACTTTTCATGCTCCTCTCTGCAGTGGAGACACGACCCAAAATTTCGGTCGGGGTCTCTATTCCGTACCGCTCCGCTCCGTCCCGGCACTTGTGTGCGGTGGAGACGGGGCTTAATGGTGGTCTCACCAGGGGTCTGAGGACCTTATCTCAGTACCTAATGGTGGTCTCACCAGGGGTCTGATGGTACACTACAGTGAAGCACCACCAGCATTCATCATGGTCTCATGGTAACACTACAGTGAAGCACCACCAGCATTAGACGTGAGCAGAACATCAGGCAGAGAGCAGAGGAAGTGAGAAGAGGTGTGAGGAACCTCCAGAACCTCCTTTATTGAGCCTCTCATTTCCTCCTGTGGTCTTTTCCATTTGCACAGCAGGTGAAACTGATGGTCAGTCATGTTTCTTCCTGAGTGACACTTTGATTTCACACAAGTGTGACTGACTTGGAGTTCATTGTGTTGTTTAAGTTCCCTTTATTGTTTTGAGCAGTGCACAACTGTGATTATGGAATGATATTATGGGAAATATAATAGGATGTCTATGTCTATAGACATAGACATCCTACATCCTACACAGTAGTTATGACGATGTCTCGTTAACTACTTTACCTGAACAAGAACGAATGTCGAGGGACCAGTAGTCTGTGTGTCAGCATAGAGCTACAACACATAGACTGTGTAACGTACGGTTCTTCCAGTTCTCTGCCTTGTCAGATCGTCACTACGTTCTAGTCCTTCATCATCTAGTCTGGCCATGTTAGATTTCCTTTCCTTTACACGCTCATTGTGGTGGCTCTTGGTCTGAAGCCGCTGGGGGGCGTGCACTCTGCCGCTGGGGGGCTGGGGGCCGTGCACTCTGCCGCTGGGGGGCTGGGGGGCGTGCACTCTGCCGCTGGGGGGCTGGGGGGCTGGGGGGCGTGCACTCTGCCGCTGGGGGGCTGGGGGCCGTGCACTCTGCCGCTGGGGGGCTGGGGGGCTGGGGGGCGTGCACTCTGCCGCTGGGGGGCTGGGGGGCGTGCACTCTGCCGCTGGGGGGCTGGGGGGCCGGGGGCGTGCACTCTGCCACTGGGGGGCTGGGGGGCTGGGAGCAACCCTCTCTCACCTGTCCAGAAGCTAAAGGTTGTTCTTCCCATCAGGCCTGGACTCCGAGAAGCCCCCCCTCCTCCTCACCCCCCAGGACTTCTCCTCGGCCTTGGAAGCCTTCAGGCCGTCAGTCTCCAGCCAGGAGCTGCTGAGATACCAGAGCCTCCAGCAGAGAGTGGAGGAGGAGGAGCAGGAGCAGGAGCAGGAGCAGGAGGAGGAGGAGGAGGAGGACTAGGACGAGGAGGAGGAGGAGGACGACGACGACGACGACGAGAAGGAGGAGGAGGAGGCAGCTCCTCGCCCCTCCTGACACACAGTGTCACACACTAACACACAGTGACACACACTGACACACACTCACACACTGACACACACTGACACACACTGACACACACTGACACACACTCACACACTGACACACACTGACACACACTCACACACTGACACACACTGACACACACTGACACACACTCACACACTGACACACACTCACACACACTGACACACACTGACACACTGACACACACTGACACACACTGACACACTAACACACACTAACACACAGTGACACACACTAACACACACTGACACACTGACACACACACACACTGACACACTGACACACACACACACTCACACACTGACACACTGACACACACTAACACACTGACACACACTGACACACACTAACACACACTGACACACTGACACACACTGACACACACTGACACACACTGACACACACTGACACACACTAACACACACTCACACACACTCGCACACACTGGCACACAGTGACACACACTGACACACACTCACACACACTGGCACACTGACACACACTGACACACACTGACACACACTCACACACTGACACACACTGACACACACTAACACACACTGACACACTGACACACACTGACACACACTGACACACACTAACACACACTCACACACACTCGCACACACTGGCACACAGTGACACACACTGACACACACTCACACACACTGGCACACTGACACACACTGACACACTGACACACACTATCACACACACTGACACACACTGACACACAGTGACACACACTAACACACACTGACACACACTAACACACAGTGACACACACTCACACACACTGGCACACACTGACACACACTGACACACACTCACACACACTGACACACACTGACACACACTGACACACACTCACACACTGACACACACTCACACACACTGACACACACTGACACACTGACACACACTGACACACACTGACACACTAACACACACTAACACACAGTGACACACACTAACACACACTGACACACTGACACACACACACACTGACACACTAACACACGCTGACACACACTCACACACTGACACACTGACACACACTAACACACTGACACACACTGACACACACTAACACACACTGACACACACTGACACACACTAACACACACTCACACACACTCGCACACACTGGCACACAGTGACACACACTGACACACACTCACACACACTGGCACACTGACACACACTGACACACACTGACACACACTCACACACTGACACACACTGACACACACTAACACACACTGACACACTGACACACACTGACACACACTGACACACACTAACACACACTCACACACACTCGCACACACTGGCACACAGTGACACACACTGACACACACTCACACACACTGGCACACTGACACACACTGACACACTGACACACACTATCACACACACTGACACACACTGACACACAGTGACACACACTAACACACACTGACACACACTAACACACAGTGACACACACTCACACACACTGGCACACACTGACACACACTAACACACAGTGACACACACTAACACACACTGACACACTGACACACACACACACTGACACACTAACACACGCTGACACACACTCACACACTGACACACTGACACACACTAACACACTGACACACACTGACACACACTAACACACACTGACACACACTGACACACACTAACACACACTCACACACACTCGCACACACTGGCACACTGACACACACTGACACACACTGACACACACTCACACACTGACACACACTGACACACACTAACACACACTGACACACTGACACACACTGACACACACTGACACACACTAACACACACTCACACACACTCGCACACACTGGCACACAGTGACACACACTGACACACACTCACACACACTGGCACACTGACACACACTGACACACTGACACACACTATCACACACACTGACACACACTGACACACAGTGACACACACTAACACACACTGACACACACTAACACACAGTGACACACACTCACACACACTGGCACACACTGACACACACTAACACACAGTGACACACACTCACACACACTGGCACACTGACACACACTGGCACACACTGACACACACTGACACACACTAACACACAGTGACACACACTGACACACACTGACACACACTAACACACACTGACACACAGTGACACACACTGACACACTGACACACACTGACACACTGACACACACTGACACACTGAAACACACTCACACACACTGACACACACTGACACACTGACACACACTGACACACTGACACACACTAACACACTGACACACACTGACACACACTGACACACTGACACACACTCACACACTAACACACACTGACACACACTAACACACACTGACACACTGACACACACTGACACACACTGACACACACTAACACACACTCACACACACTCGCACACACTGGCACACAGTGACACACACTGACACACACTGACACACTGACACACACTATCACACACACTGACACACACTGACACACAGTGACACACACTAACACACACTGACACACACTAACACACAGTGACACACACTAACACACAGTGACACACACTAACACACAGTGACACACACTGGCACACACTGACACACACTGACACACAGTGACACACACTGACACACACTGACACACACTAACACACACTGACACACACTAACACACACTGACACACACTGACACACACTGACACACACTGACACACTGACACACACTCACACACTCACACACTAACACACACTGACACACACTAACACACACTGACACACACTAACACACACTAACACACTAACACACACTGACACACACTGACACACACTGACACACTGACACACACTCACACACTCACACACTAACACACACTGACACACACTAACACACACTGACACACACTAACACACACTGACACACACTGACACACACTGACACACACTGACACACACTGACACACTGACACACACTCACACACTAACACACACTGACACACACTAACACACACTGACACACTGACACACACTGACACACTGACACACACTCACACACACTGACACACACTGACACACACTAACACACTGACACACACTGACACACACTGACACACTAACACACACTGACACACACTAACACACACTGACACACACTGACACACACTGACACACTGACACACACTCACACACTAACACACACTGACACACACTAACACACACTGACACACTGACACACACTGACACACTGACACACACTCACACACACTGACACACACTGACACACACTAACACACTGACACACACTGACACACACTGACACACTAACACACACTGACACACACTAACACACACTGACACACACTGACACACACTGACACACTGACACACACTCACACACTGTTTCCAGCTCGTCCCTCCAGTCCCAGCTGTGATTGACAGTGAAGTAATGAGGACACGTGGAGAATGATGAGTGATGACACAAATGGTGATGACTGTGAACAAGTAGGTGTTTTATATGTGGACCATTCGTGTCATTTCATTTCAGAGGTTCAATGGTATTTTGGTTTAATGTCAAACATCACAAACCAGCTATGTTGTAAAGTAAAATAAAATAAAATCTCTGCATTAAAAAAAAAAAAGTTCTGTTTTCTTGTGTGGTTTTGCAGGTTTTTCACAACATGCTGTCTGTGCTGCAGAACATGTTTTGCACTTCATCAGGCCGGGATGTGCATGTGCTACCGGCGGTGCAGCTCTCACCTCACAACCCCTGTCTGTGGAGTTTGCATGTTCTCCCTGTCCACCCCTCCAGGCACTCCGGCTTCCTCCCACAGTCCACAACACGTGTACAACGAGACGGCAGTGTGACTTGTCAGCAGAGAAATGACCTGCAGCAGGTGGTGGGATGGCAAAGCCCCTCCATCATCTGTTACTGTGGAAGAAGAAAGAACCCAAAGAACTTCTGCCTCGACTTGCCAAACACCCCGACTCCCAATAACCACCCACTCCCTCAGTTCTGTGTTTCACCAATCATTTATTCTCCAATACAGTTTGACTTCTTTTCAAATCGTGTTGTATGGCCAGCGGAGAGCGGCCCAACAAGACTCAAGAGTTCATTTCTGAGAAATAGTCTGTTTTACTGAAAACAACAGTCCACTTCATCCAAGGAAAAGCTGCTTTCTCCTTTAGCATCATCTTGAGTTCAAATACGATCATATCAGTCTGTAAAGCACATTATGACATCACAGTAATTTATTCAGATAGTAATTATAACTTTGACTTCACACTATTCAGTGTTGTAATCATTCTTCCTAATGAAAGGACCTTTTTTATACAGCGTTATATTTTATGTCAATTGAGAGTAATAGATTATAATGTAACAGTCTGAAACTTTTATCACCCAAACACATCACCAGCCTTGAATTTCTGAAGTTTGAGAGCGATTCTCTGTCACTGAGACCTTGTTTCTTATCAGGCTCCAACAACTTCATGTGAAGCTTGTTTTTTCAAGAAAACATTGAACAGAGTCGTAAGTATGGCTGCAACTTCAAACAAACGCAATGCAAAGAAAGGTTTTTTTACAAAAACCATCTCAATAAAAGGAAAAGGAGGAAACACATCAAAGAAACATAAAATGAGATTTGAGCCTTCTACTGTTGAGTTTCAGTGAGTCACTGTAGCGTCCAGTCTGTCCTCAACCCATTTCACCATCCTCATTCACCCATGTTGTTTGTTCCTCTTTTGGAAAGACAAAGTCTTGATTGTAGATTTCAAACATGCAGCCCGTCGGTCAATTTGGGTCTTCAATCAGGCCACATAATGGTAATGCAAAGTAAAAGTTACAATCAAGACATCAACTTCAATTTGTCAAGAGAAAGGCTTTGAGGCAGTGAACGCTGGCCATGGTTTCCCTCGAGGAACTCCATCAGCATCCGTCCACAAAGTGACAACATGAACGCTGCAGGAACCGGGATTAGGGCTCTTCACTCGTAGCTGATGTGGTGTAGCTGTGAGAGCTAGCTTATGGATAACCTGTTAGATTGGAGATTTTGTTTGTTCATCGGTGAAGTTGTAAACCTGGGAGAGCAATTAGATGCTATTTCAACATGTAGGCAATCCACCTTTGATTCTTAGTTGTGGCAGGAAGAGAAAATGAGTCAGATCTACAGTGAAAGCTGCAAAACGTTACTGTGTCGCTGGAGAGACGCTGAAGTCACTCCTTATAGGTTGTTTAGAATGTACTCACTGGTATTTTGAGCTTCTTTGGTCTGACCTAATGAGACCCAGACACACTGAGTGGGACCTGGACAGGACACGCTCACACAGCTTGCTTTGCTTGCTTCCTTTAGTCAATCTTTCTGTAGCACCATACAGACACATGTTTGAGAGGACATTGTGCAGCACATTCTGTTGTCTGAAATTTGAAGAAAAAAGGTACTAACTGTACCTTTAGATTTGACCCAAAGTTTGTGTATGTGTCATAAAGGCGTTCTTCCACCTCAGGATCTCGACGGCCATTTTACCATTCATTTGTGTCAGTTCACTTTTTTGTTGACGACCGACATCACGTGTTTTTGGTTCATGCTGAATGTGTGAATGTTGGTGTTCTTTGTGTTTGTTGTCATGTTGAGATCTGTCTTGTGTGAAAGTGAGCCGGATAAAGTTCAGATCCAACAGCAGAATGTGAGAAATGATCTGGTGTCCGCTGCTTTGAAGTCCCGTCTGAGAAAGAAAGGGACAGTTGGGTTTCTTCTACAATCTGTTATTTGATAGGAACAATACACATGCCAGTCCAGAGCTAAAACAGATGCATATTTGAAGAAGAAGAGGGGCTGTTAGTCCGGGTCTGGGTTGGATCTGGATCAGTCCGGGGGTCTCAGTCTCTGTGGTTTGTTCTTTGGCTTCATTCTGTTGGCTTGTTCTTGGATTTCAGTACATGGCTGGAGCTCAGATTCAACGCACAGGCCTTCTTTGACTTTGTTTCCCAAATCTAGCACACAGATCCTCTCAGTGAAGGACTCAGGTGAAGTGAGGCATCCGACTGCAGGTTCTGGAAGTAAAAAGAAAACCTTGATTGCCACATTCACATGGATCCTGTGCTTGAGCAGACACAAAACATGGCACTAATAAAACCAAAGCAATGAACAAGATGGAACCTCTTCTTCAAAATATGCTTATCATTTTCTGATTTGAAACCACAATGTGAAAATCCATTCAAACACTGCAGCTCCCATGAAACCAAACCATTCTGCCTCATGTTGAGCAAAAGTAAACTAGTAATACTCAAACTTTGTAGTACACTTTTAATAAAATGTACTGTTCCTTAGAGCGTTACAAGAAGCAATATGTTTCATCAAAATCTTTCCTAGTAAATGTTTTGATAACTGATTACAATGTTGACATATTCGCCCTCACTGAGCCCTGGTAGCAGGGGAAGATGATCTCAGCCGAGACCAAATGACTCCTCAGCAGGACAAGAAATGGAGTCTGACTCTATCAGAAGGGTTTCGAAGCAGCCTCGAGGATTGGTTAATCTATTAAAAAAGCCCTTTGGAAAGTTTGAACTGCACACTGATCCTCCTTTAGAAAGAAGAAAACCAAAACAACCCAAGGTTTCTCTTCAGCACTCAGTCTATCCAGACTGACAAAACGTCACAGCTCTGCCCAACCTCATCACTTCGACTTTGAGATTTTGTACATTTCTTCAATGACAAAATTCTAACTCTGAGGGATAAAGTTAAAGACTCACTGCCCAGTGCAGTCGCAGATCAACCACATCTTTACATTCATTAGTGATCCAGCTTCACTCTCTAGAAGTCCTGGAGTTCTACTCAATCGTGGCTTCATCTAAACCAACAACTTTCCTACAAGACCCAATACCTACTAAACTGTTTAAAGGTATTTTCCCTGTGATTAGTACATCAATACTAGATCAGATCAACGTATCTCTAATAACAGGTTATGTACCACAAGCCTTTAAGGTTGCTGGTGTTAAACCTCTTGTTAAAAACACACCTTGAGCCAGGAGTCTTAGTAAATTACAGACCAACATTCAACCTTCCTTTATTTCTAACATCTTATAAAAAGTGGTTTCAAGTCAGCTTTGTGACCATTTCAGCAGAAATGTGTTTCCAGTAGGTTTTAGTGTTCCTCAGAGCACAGAGACTCTCTGGCCAACGTTACTAATGATCTTCTCTTCAGACAAAGACCTGGTCTCTGTTCTGGTCCTGTTAGGTCTCAGTGCTGCTTTTCATACTATTGATCAGAACATTGATACTATTGGTCATAACATTGATACTATTGATCAGAACATTGATACTATTGGTCATAACGTTGATACTATTGGTCATAACATTGATACTATTGATCAGAACATTGATACTATTGATCAGAACATTGATACTATTGATCAGAACATTGATACTATTGATCAGAACATTGATACTATTGGTCAGAACATTGATACTATTGGTCATAACATTGGTACTATTGATGAGAACATTGATACTATTGATCAGAACATTGATACTATTGGTCATAACATCCTAGGCAAGAACACATCATCGGGCTTAAAGGTACAGCACTCAATTGATTCTGATCATATTTATCAGACAGGTTCCACTTCGTTCACGTTCACGATAACTGGAGTTCCACAGGGTTCTGTCTTAGGTCCTATAAGTTTTACTTTATACATGCTTCCAGTAGGGTATATTATTAAAAAAAAACCACTCCATTAACTTCCATTGTTATGCAGATGACACACAAATCTATTTATCTATGAAACCTGACGATAATAACCAACTTTCTAAACTCGAAGCTTTTCTTAAAGATATAAAAGATTGGATGAGTCGTAATTTCCTGCTCCTGAACTCAGATAAAACTGAAATTATTATATTTGGCCCAATATTTCTGAGAAAGAAATTACCTAACACTGGATGGTATCACTTTAACCTCCAGTACCACTGTGAGGAACCTGGGAGTTATTTTTATCATCTTAAACTCCCACATGAAACAAATCTGTAGGACTGCCTTTTTTTAACCTACATAATATTTCTAAAATCAAGAACATATCGACTCTGATGCTGATAAACTAACCCATGCATTTGTTACTTCTGGAGTGGACTATTGTAAGTAACTCCCTATTATCAGGGTGTCTGAATAACTGAGTCCTCAATTCATTCAAAATGCTTAACTAAGAGTCCTGACAGGAACCAGCAGGAGAGATCATATCACTCACATATTAGCTTCTCTTCACTGGCTTCCTGTTAAATCTACAATACAGTTATAAAAATCCATTTTCAAAAATTAGAAAATTTGAATGCCCTTAACTACCAAGGTCCATCATATCTTAAGTCGCAGATTCATCACTCAGTACGTGCGGGGATGGGGCAGTGCTGCTTTTTGTGGGTCCTTTTGCAATAAACAGAATTAACAAAACAACCAGGGAGCACAAAGCAGCATATATAAACAAGAACTGGAGGGTTTATATGCAGACATCTGCATTGTAACTCCTTCTTACTTACCCGTTCCATTGTGCTAGGCACTTCCATGAGGAGGTTGTAAACAATCACAACTGTTGGGTATGGTACATTTAGTACCATCCACAACTTTTATCAGTGGAGACAAATAAAAACCTATACCACCCTGGCATCCTGGAAGTTTTGTCCGGCTGTACCAACTATCCAGGCCGAAGTATCTTCTGCTGTGTGGTCCACAAACTCTTGTGTGATTGGTCAAATGTTTCTTGCTTAGATCCACATTCCACCACAAGTCTAGGGACTGTGTGTGGCGTCTCTTTACTCACTGCCGTCTGCTGTGCACACGTCACTCATGCTTGGCAGCTCCTGCAGTTAAAACCAGACCAATATGGCAGCTCCGTTTATTACGCATTGGTTTTATATATATAGTTTATATACCTTTAATCTGTTTAACTCTACAAAACTATGGCAAGGGGCAGGCACCCCCAAGGTTTGGAACCAATAGGAACTCAGCCATGGATGCAAAGCTTCACTTTAAATGCAGTCGTCCAGGAAGTCATTGGTCAAAACAGAGCAGAACCAGCAGGGGTGGGAAACTCAAAGTGGGCTCCAAAACCGCTCTGAACTGACGAATGTCCGCTCCTTCCAACCAGACTGAGTGATGGAATAGACCACGTCAGCTGGTTCTAGGGGACAAAGAGAAGCGCAAAGTGGAACCACATAACCAAGCTGGAGATGCAGCCCGCTGGGCGAGCTGAGCATGCTGGGATTATTCTTTTTCTTCTTTTGATTTGGATCCTTGGGACGCTGCCTGGTGTCTCTCCTCTCCTGTAGGAAGGATGCAACGGGGGGAACCACGTTTCTTTGAGAACAAACCCTGTAAAAATCACCATTGGTCACGTGACCCCCCACGGGGGGCCCCCGGCCACACTCCTCCCAAGCTGCAGCACTGCTCTCCAGTGCCAAGGGGAACTAAAGCCTCCATCACCAGCTGGAGCACCCGCCCTGGTGCCGCCTCTCCCCTCCAGCTGGAAGCCCACTTCGGCAGCCGAGCAAGGCCAAGTTGGGATCAGGACGCTGATCCAGACCGGTAACAACTGACAAGTTACCGCGGCCCCACAGAACCGCACTACCGCGGCCCCACAGAACCGCACAGCTTTTGTCTCAGCAGCATTTGTTAGATTAGCCTGAAGCTAACATGTAATGTGTTTCAATGTGTTGCTGATAAACATCTGTTTGGGGACATTCACACGCACCATCGCAAGTTTGGGACTCAGGTTTTCCACCTCAGAACCAAAGGTCCAGGTGATTGTTGGAACTGAGCCTCGCCAGAACTGTCCTTCTCTTCTCTCCTCCTTTCTCTTGCACTAACCCGTCACACACACACCGTCCGATTAGATAAACACACAAATATAGCCCCATTTAGCATGCGAAGCGCTAACTTGTGCCACTAAACCACACCCATACCATCACCAGAGTCCTGATTCCATGTTCGTACATCCAGTTACAAGTCTGCCTCCGAAGCAGACTGACAACCTGGTCCAGTCGTCATGTGACCTGGGAGAGCGTCTCTCTGTTGCCCCGCTGAAATGTTGGTGTTACATGATGTTTGCTACTTGATTGTGTTGATTTCTGAGATGATTTATGAATTATTTGTGAATTAATATACTTTTGTAATAAACACCTGTTTGCCGAATTGATGGATTCCTGGTAATTATTGTGTATTTATTGTTGACAATTCACTGGTTTGTAACAGTCTGTGCTTGAATCTCACACCTTCCCTTTTATTAAAGATTGTTATATTTACACATAAATATTAACTTATTTAAATAACCTTCAGAAGAGATTTTTCTAAAACCGGTTATGATGCTAATGTTATGAAAGCTGCTGAAAGTAACTAAAAAGTTACTTGTCATCTTGGTGGTGACAAGTAACTTGGTGGTGGATGAAGATGAGGAGAAGGTGGTGGATGAAGATGAGGAGAAGGTGGATGAAGATGAGGAGAAGGTGGTGGATGAAGATGAGGAGAAGGTGGATGAAGATGAGGAGAAGGTGGTGGATGAAGATGAGGAGAAGGTGGATGAAGATGAAGAGAAGGTGGTGGATGAAGATGAGGAGAAGGTGGATGAAGATGAGGAGAAGGTGGTGGATGAAGATGAGGAGAAGATGGTGGATGAAGATGAGGAGAAGGTGGATGAAGATGAGGAGAAGGTGGATGAAGATGAGGAGAAGGTGGTGGATGAAGATGAGGAGAAGGTGGATGAAGATGAGGAGAAGGTGGTGGATGAAGATGAGGAGAAGGTGGTGGATGAAGATGAGGAGAAGATGGTGGATGAAGATGAGGAGAAGGTGGTGGATGAAGATGAGGGGAAGGTGGATGAAGATGAGGAGAAGGTGGTGGATGAAGATGAGGAGAAGGTGGTGGATGAAGATGAGGAGAAGGTGGTGGATGAAGATGAGGAGAAGGTGGTGGATGAAGATGAGGAGCAGGTGGATGAAGATGAGGAGCAGGTGGATGAAGATGAGGAGAAGGTGGTGGATGAAGATGAGGAGAAAGTGGTGGATGAAGATGAGGAGAAGGTGGTGGATGAAGATGAGGAGAAGGTGGTGGACGAAGATGAGGGGAAGGTGGATGAAGATGAGGAGAAGGTGGTGGATGAAGATGAGGGCAAGGTGGATGAAGATGAGGAGAAGGTGGTGGATGAAGATGAGGAGAAGGTGGTGGATGAAGATGAGGAGAAGGTGGTGGATGAAGATGAGGAGAAGGTGGATGAAGATGAGGAGAAGATGGTGGATGAAGATGAGGAGAAGGTGGTGGATGAAGATGAGGGCAAGGTGGATGAAGATGAGGAGAAGGTGGTGGATGAAGATGAGGAGAAGGTGGATGAAGATGAAGAGAAGGTGGTGGATGAAGATGAGGAGAAGGTGGATGAAGATGAGGAGAAGGTGGTGGATGAAAATGAGGAGAAGATGGTGGATGAAGATGAGGAGAAGGTGGATGAAGATGAGGAGAAGGTGGTGGATGAAGATGAGGAGAAGGTGGATGAAGATGAGGAGAAGGTGGTGGATGAAGATGAGGAGAAGGTGGTGGATGAAGATGAGGAGAAGATGGTGGATGAAGATGAGGAGAAGGTGGTGGATGAAGATGAGGGGAAGGTGGATGAAGATGAGGACAAGGTGGTGGATGAAGATGAGGAGAAGGTGGTGGATGAAGATGAGGAGAAGGTGGTGGATGAAGATGAGGAGAAGGTGGATGAAGATGAGGAGAAGGTGGTGGATGAAGATGAGGAGAAGGTGAATGAAGATGAGGAGAAGATGGTGGATGAAGATGAGGAGAAGGTGGATGAAGATGAGGAGAAGGTGGATGAAGATGAGGAGAAGGTGGTGGATGAAGATGAGGAGAAGGTGGTGGATGAAGATGAGGAGAAGGTGGTGGATGAAGATGAGGAGAAGGTGGATGAAGATGAGGAGAAGGTGGTGGATGAAGATGAGGAGAAGGTGAATGAAGATGAGGAGAAGATGGTGGATGAAGATGAGGAGAAGGTGGATGAAGATGAGGAGAAGGTGGTGGATGAAGATGAGGAGAAGGTGGTGGATGAAGATGAGGAGAAGATGGTGGATGAAGATGAGGAGAAGGTGGTGGATGAAGATGAGGGGAAGGTGGATGAAGATGAGGAGAAGGTGGTGGATGAAGATGAGGAGAAGGTGGATGAAGATGAGGAGAAGGTGGTGGATGAAGATGAGGAGAAGGTGGATGAAGATGAGGAGAAGGTGGTGGATGAAGATGAGGAGAAGGTGGATGAAGATGAAGAGAAGGTGGTGGATGAAGATGAGGAGAAGGTGGATGAAGATGAGGAGAAGGTGGTGGATGAAGATGAGGAGAAGATGGTGGATGAAGATGAGGAGAAGGTGGATGAAGATGAGGAGAAGGTGGATGAAGATGAGGAGAAGGTGGTGGATGAAGATGAGGAGAAGGTGGATGAAGATGAGGAGAAGGTGGTGGATGAAGATGAGGAGAAGGTGGTGGATGAAGATGAGGAGAAGATGGTGGATGAAGATGAGGAGAAGGTGGTGGATGAAGATGAGGGGAAGGTGGATGAAGATGAGGAGAAGGTGGTGGATGAAGATGAGGAGAAGGTGGTGGATGAAGATGAGGAGAAGGTGGTGGATGAAGATGAGGAGAAGGTGGTGGATGAAGATGAGGAGCAGGTGGATGAAGATGAGGAGCAGGTGGATGAAGATGAGGAGAAGGTGGTGGATGAAGATGAGGAGAAAGTGGTGGATGAAGATGAGGAGAAGGTGGTGGATGAAGATGAGGAGAAGGTGGTGGACGAAGATGAGGGGAAGGTGGATGAAGATGAGGAGAAGGTGGTGGATGAAGATGAGGGCAAGGTGGATGAAGATGAGGAGAAGGTGGTGGATGAAGATGAGGAGAAGGTGGTGGATGAAGATGAGGAGAAGGTGGTGGATGAAGATGAGGAGAAGGTGGATGAAGATGAGGAGAAGATGGTGGATGAAGATGAGGAGAAGGTGGTGGATGAAGATGAGGGCAAGGTGGATGAAGATGAGGAGAAGGTGGTGGATGAAGATGAGGAGAAGGTGGATGAAGATGAAGAGAAGGTGGTGGATGAAGATGAGGAGAAGGTGGATGAAGATGAGGAGAAGGTGGTGGATGAAAATGAGGAGAAGATGGTGGATGAAGATGAGGAGAAGGTGGATGAAGATGAGGAGAAGGTGGTGGATGAAGATGAGGAGAAGGTGGATGAAGATGAGGAGAAGGTGGTGGATGAAGATGAGGAGAAGGTGGTGGATGAAGATGAGGAGAAGATGGTGGATGAAGATGAGGAGAAGGTGGTGGATGAAGATGAGGGGAAGGTGGATGAAGATGAGGACAAGGTGGTGGATGAAGATGAGGAGAAGGTGGTGGATGAAGATGAGGAGAAGGTGGTGGATGAAGATGAGGAGAAGGTGGATGAAGATGAGGAGAAGGTGGTGGATGAAGATGAGGAGAAGGTGAATGAAGATGAGGAGAAGATGGTGGATGAAGATGAGGAGAAGGTGGATGAAGATGAGGAGAAGGTGGATGAAGATGAGGAGAAGGTGGTGGATGAAGATGAGGAGAAGGTGGTGGATGAAGATGAGGAGAAGGTGGATGAAGATGAGGAGAAGGTGGTGGATGAAGATGAGGAGAAGGTGGTGGATGAAGATGAGGAGAAGATGGTGGATGAAGATGAGGAGAAGGTGGTGGATGAGGATGAGGGGAAGGTGGATGAAGATGAGGAGAAGGTGGTGGATGAAGATGAGGAGAAGGTGGTGGATGAAGATGAGGAGAAGGTGGTGGATGAAGATGAGGAGAAGGTGGTGGATGAAGATGAGGAGCAGGTGGATGAAGATGAGGAGCAGGTGGATGAAGATGAGGAGAAGGTGGATGAAGATGAGGAGAAGGTGGTGGATGAAGATGAGGAGAAGGTGGTGGATGAAGATGAGGAGAAGGTGGTGGATGAAGATGAGGAGAAGATGGTGGATGAAGATGAGGAGAAGGTGGTGGATGAAGATGAGGGGAAGGTGGATGAAGATGAGGAGAAGGTGGTGGATGAAGATGAGGAGAAGGTGGTGGATGAAGATGAGGAGAAGGTGGTGGACGAAGATGAGGGGAAGGTGGATGAAGATGAGGAGAAGGTGGTGGATGAAGATGAGGGCAAGGTGGATGAAGATGAGGAGAAGGTGGTGGATGAAGATGAGGAGAAGGTGGTGGATGAAGATGAAGAGAAGGTGGATGAAGATGAGGAGCAGGTGGATGAAGATGAGGAGCAGGTGGATGAAGATGAGGAGAAGGTGGTGGATGAAGATGAGGAGCAGGTGGATGAAGATGAGGAGAAGGTGGTGGATGAAGATGAGGAGAAGGTGGATGAAGATTAGCAGAAGGTGGTGGATGAAGATGAGGAGAAGGTGGTGGATGAAGATGAGGAGAAGGTGGTGGATGAAGATGAGGAGAAGATGGTGGATGAAGATGAGGAGAAGGTGGTGGATGAAGATGAGGGCAAGGTGGATGAAGATGAGGAGAAGGTGGTGGACGAAGATGAGGGGAAGGTGGATGAAGATGAGGAGAAGGTGGTGGATGAAGATGAAGAGAAGGTGGTGGATGAAGATGAGGTGAAGGTGGATGAAGATGAGGAGAAGGTGGATGAAGATGAGGAGAAGGTGGATGAAGATGAGGAGAAGGTGGTGGATGAAGATGAGGAGAAGGTGGTGGATGAAGATGAGGAGAAGATGGTGGATGAAGATGAGGAGAGGTGGTGGATAAAGATGAGGGGAAGGTGGATGAAGATGAGGAGAAGGTGGTGGATGAAGATGAGGAGAAGGTGGTGGATGAAGATGAGGAGAAGGTGGTGGATGAAGATGAGGAGCAGGTGGATGAAGATGAGGAGCAGGTGGATGAAGATGAGGAGAAGGTGGTGGATGAAGATGAGGAGAAGGTGGATGAAGATGAGGAGAAGGTGGTGGATGAAGATGAGGAGAAGGTGGTGGATGAAGATGAGGAGAAGGTGGTGGATGAAGATGAGGAGAAGATGGTGGATGAAGATGAGGAGAAGGTGGTGGATGAAGATGAGGGGAAGGTGGATGAAGATGAGTAGAAGGTGGTGGATGAAGATGAGGAGAAGGTGGTGGATGAATATGAGGAGAAGGTGGTGGATGAAGATGAGGAGAAGGTGGTGGACGAAGATGAGGTGAAGGTGGATGAAGATGAGGAGCAGGTGGATGAAGATGAGGAGCAGGTGGATGAAGATGAGGAGAAGGTGGTGGATGAAGATGAGGAGAAGGTGGATGAAGATTAGGAGAAGGTGGTGGATGAAGATGAGGAGAAGGTGGTGGAAGAAGATGAGGAGAAGATGGTGGATGAAGATGAGGAGAAGGTGGTGGATGAAGATGAGGGCAAGGTGGATGAAGATGAGGAGAAGGTGGTGGATGAAGATGAGGAGAAGGTGGTGGATGAAGATGAGGAGAAGGTGGTGGACGAAGATGAGGGGAAGGTGGATGAAGATGAGGAGAAGGTGGTGGATGAAGATGAAGAGAAGATGGTGGATGAAGATGAGGAGAAGGTGGTGGATGAAGATGAGGAGAAGGTGGATGAAGATGAGGAGAAGGTGGTGGATGAAGATGAGGAGAAGGTGGTGGATGAAGATGAGGAGAAGGTGGTGGACGAAGATGAGGGGAAGGTGGATGAAGATGAGGAGAAGGTGGTGGATGAAGATGAAGAGAAGGTGGTGGATGAAGATGAGGGGAAGGTGGATGAAGATGAGGAGAAGGTGGATGAAGATGAGGAGAAGGTGGTGGATGAAGATGAGGAGAAGGTGGATGAAGATGAGGAGAAGGTGGATGAAGATGAGGAGCAGGTGGATGAAGATGAGGAGAAGGTGGTGGATGAAGATGAGGAGAAGGTGGTGGATGAAGATGAGGAGAAGGTGGTGGATGAAGATGAGGAGAAGATGGTGGATGAAGATGAGGAGAAGGTGGTGGACGAAGATGAGGGGAAGGTGGATGAAGATGAGGAGAAGTTGGTGGATGAAGATGAAGAGAAGATGGTGGATGAAGATGAGGAGAAGGTGGTGGATGAAGATGAGGAGAAGGTGGTGGATGAAGATGAGGAGAAGGTGGATGAAGATGAGGAGAAGGTGGATGAAGATGAGGAGCAGGTGGATGAAAATGAGGAGAAGGTGGTGGATGAAGATGAGGAGAAGGTGGTGGATGAAGATGAGGAGAAGGTGGTGGATGAAGATGAGGAGAAGATGGTGGATGAAGATGAGGAGAAGGTGGTGGATGAAGATGAGGGGAAGGTGGATGAAGATGAGGAGAAGGTGGATGAAGATGAGGAGAAGGTGGTGGATGAAGATGAGGAGAAGATGGTGGATGAAGATGAGGAGAAGGTGGTGGATGAAGATGAGGAGAAGGTGGTGGATGAAGATGAGGAGAAGGTGGATGAAGATGAGGAGAAGGTGGATGAAGATGAGGAGAAGGTAGTGGATGAAGATGAAGACAAGATGGTGGATGAAGATGAGGAGAAGGTGGTGGATGAAGATGAGGAGAAGGTGGTGGATGAAGATGAGGAGAAGGTGGTGGACGAAGATGAGGGGAAGGTGGATGAAGATGAGGAGAAGGTGGTGGATGAAGAAGAGGAGAAGATGGTGGATGAAGATGAGGAGAAGGTGGATGAAGATGAGGAGAAGATGGAGGATGAAGATGAGGAGAAGGTGGATGAAGATGAGGAGAAGGTGGATGAAGATGAGGAACAGGTGGATGAAGATGAGGAGAAGGTGGTGGATGAAGATGAGGAGAAGGTGGTGGATGAAGATGAGGAGAAGATGGTGGATGAAGATGAGGAGAAGATGGTGGATGAAGATGAGGAGAAGGTTGTGGATGAAGATGAAGGGAAGGTGGATGAAGATGAGGAGAAGGTGGATGAAGATGAGGAGAAGGTGGTGGATGAAGATGAGGAGAAGGTGGTGGATGAAGATGAGGGGAAGGTGGATGAAGATGAGGAGAAGGTGGTGGATGAAGATGAGGAGAAGATGGTGGATGAAGATGAGGAGAAGGTGGATGAAGATGAGGAGAAGATGGTGGATGAAGATGAGGAGAAGGTGGATGAAGATGAGGAGCAGGTGGATGAAGATGAGGAGAAGGTGGTGGATGAAGATGAGGAGAAGGTGGTGGATGAAGATGAGGAGAAGATGGTGGATGAAGATGAGGAGAAGGTGGTGGATGAAGATGAGGAGAAGGTGGTGGACGAAGGTGAGGAGCAGGTGGATGAAGATGAGGAGAAGATGGAGGATGAAGATGAGGAGAAGGTGGATGAAGATGAGGAGAAGGTGGATGAAGATGAGGAACAGGTGGATGAAGATGAGGAGAAGGTGGTGGATGAAGATGAGGAGAAGGTGGTGGATGAAAATGAGGAGAAGATGGTGGATGAAGATGAGGAGAAGGTTGTGGATGAAGATGAGGGGAAGGTGGATGAAGATGAGGAGAAGGTGGATGAAGATGAGTAGAAGGTGGTGGATGAAGATGAGGAGAAGGTGGTGGATGAAGATGAGGGGAAGGTGGATGAAGATGAGGAGAAGGTGGTGGATGAAGATGAGGAGAAGATGGTGGATGAAGATGAGGAGAAGGTGGATGAAGATGAGGAGAAGATGGAGGATGAAGATGAGGAGAAGGTGGATGAAGATGAGGAGCAGGTGGATGAAGATGAGGAGAAGGTGGTGGATGAAGATGAGGAGAAGGTGGTGGATGAAGATGAGGAGAAGATGGTGGATGAAGATGAGGAGAAGGTGGTGGATGAAGATGAGGAGAAGGTGGTGGACGAAGGTGAGGAGCAGGTGGATGAAGATGAGGAGACGGTGGTGCATGAAGATGAGGAGAAGGTGGATGAAGATGAGGAGCAGGTGGATGAAGACAAGGAGAAGATGGTGGATGAAGATGAGGAGAAGGTGGAGGATGAAGATGAGGAGAAGGTGGATTAAGATGAGGAGAAGGTGGTGGATGAAGATGAGGAGAAGGTGGTGGATGAAGATGAGGAGAAGATGAGGAGAAGGTGGTGGATGAAGATGAGGAGAAGGTGGTGGATGAAGATGAGGGGAAGGTGGATGAAGATGAGGAGAAGGTGAATGAAGATGAGGAGAAGGTGGTGGATGAAGATGAGGAGAAGGTGGTGGATGAAGATGAGGGGAAGGTGGATGAGGATGAGGAGAAGGTGGTGGATGAAGATGAGGAGAAGGTGGTGGATGAAGATGAGGAGAAGATGAGGAGAAGGTGGTGGATGAAGATGAGGAGAAGGTGGTGGATGAAGATGAGGGGAAGGTGGATGAAGATGAGGAGAAGGTGAATGAAGATGAGGAGAAGGTGGTGGATGAAGATGAGGAGAAGGTGGTGGATGAAGATGAGGGGAAGGTGGATGAAGATGAGGAGAAGGTGGTGGATGAAGATGAGGAGAAGATGGTGGATGAAGATGAGGAGAAGGTGGATGAAGATGAGGAGAAGATGGAGGATGAAGATGAGGAGAAGGTGGATGAAGATGAGGAGCAGGTGGATAAAGATGAGGAGAAGGTGGTGGATGAAGATGAGGAGAAGGTGGTGGATGAAGATGAGGAGAAGATGGTGGATGAAGATGAGGAGAAGGTGGTGGATGAAGATGAGGAGAAGGTGGTGGACGAAGGTGAGGAGCAGGTGGATGAAGATGAGGAGAAGATGGAGGATGAAGATGAGGAGAAGGTGGATGAAGATGAGGAGAAGGTGGATGAAGATGAGGAACAGGTGGATGAAGATGAGGAGAAGGTGGTGGATGAAGATGAGGAGAAGGTGGTGGATGAAAATGAGGAGAAGATGGTGGATGAAGATGAGGAGAAGGTTGTGGATGAAGATGAGGGGAAGGTGGATGAAGATGAGGAGAAGGTGGATGAAGATGAGGAGAAGGTGGTGGATGAAGATGAGGGGAAGGTGGATGAAGATGAGGAGAAGGTGGATGAAGATGAGGAGAAGGTGGTGGATGAAGATGAGGAGAAGATGGTGGATGAAGATGAGGAGAAGGTGGTGGATGAAGATGAGGAGAAGGTGGTGGATGAAGATGAGGAGAAGGTGGATGAAGATGAGGAGAAGGTGGATGAAGATGAGGAGAAGGTAGTGGATGAAGATGAAGACAAGATGGTGGATGAAGATGAGGAGAAGGTGGTGGATGAAGATGAGGAGAAGGTGGTGGATGAAGATGAGGAGAAGGTGGTGGACGAAGATGAGGGGAAGGTGGATGAAGATGAGGAGAAGGTGGTGGATGAAGAAGAGGAGAAGATGGTGGATGAAGATGAGGAGAAGGTGGATGAAGATGAGGAGAAGATGGAGGATGAAGATGAGGAGAAGGTGGATGAAGATGAGGAGAAGGTGGATGAAGATGAGGAACAGGTGGATGAAGATGAGGAGAAGGTGGTGGATGAAGATGAGGAGAAGGTGGTGGATGAAGATGAGGAGAAGATGGTGGATGAAGATGAGGAGAAGGTTGTGGATGAAGATGAAGGGAAGGTGGATGAAGATGAGGAGAAGGTGGATGAAGATGAGGAGAAGGTGGTGGATGAAGATGAGGAGAAGGTGGTGGATGAAGATGAGGGGAAGGTGGATGAAGATGAGGGGAAGGTGGATGAAGATGAGGAGAAGGTGGTGGATGAAGATGAGGAGAAGATGGTGGATGAAGATGAGGAGAAGGTGGATGAAGATGAGGAGAAGATGGAGGATGAAGATGAGGAGAAGGTGGATGAAGATGAGGAGCAGGTGGATGAAGATGAGGAGAAGGTGGTGGATGAAGATGAGGAGAAGGTGGTGGATGAAGATGAGGAGAAGATGGTGGATGAAGATGAGGAGAAGGTGGTGGACGAAGGTGAGGAGCAGGTGGATGAAGATGAGGAGAAGATGGAGGATGAAGATGAGGAGAAGGTGGATGAAGATGAGGAGAAGGTGGATGAAGATGAGGAACAGGTGGATGAAGATGAGGAGAAGGTGGTGGATGAAGATGAGGAGAAGGTGGTGGATGAAATGAGGAGAAGATGGTGGATGAAGATGAGGAGAAGGTTGTGGATGAAGATGAGGGGAAGGTGGATGAAGATGAGGAGAAGGTGGATGAAGATGAGGAGAAGGTGGTGGATGAAGATGAGGAGAAGGTGGTGGATGAAGATGAGGGGAAGGTGGATGAAGATGAGGAGAAGGTGGTGGATGAAGATGAGGAGAAGATGGTGGATGAAGATGAGGAGAAGGTGGATGAAGATGAGGAGAAGATGGAGGATGAAGATGAGGAGAAGGTGGATGAAGATGAGGAGCAGGTGGATGAAGATGAGGAGAAGGTGGTGGATGAAGATGAGGAGCAGGTGGATGAAGACAAGGAGAAGATGGTGGATGAAGATGAGGAGAAGGTGGAGGATGAAGATGAGGAGAAGGTGGATTAAGATGAGGAGAAGGTGGTGGATGAAGATGAGGAGAAGGTGGTGGATGAAGATGAGGAGAAGATGAGGAGAAGGTGGTGGATGAAGATGAGGAGAAGGTGGTGGATGAAGATGAGGGGAAGGTGGATGAAGATGAGGAGAAGGTGAATGAAGATGAGGAGAAGGTGGTGGATGAAGATGAGGAGAAGGTGGTGGATGAAGATGAGGGGAAGGTGGATGAGGATGAGGAGAAGGTGGTGGATGAAGATGAGGAGAAGGTGGTGGATGAAGATGAGGAGAAGATGAGGAGAAGGTGGTGGATGAAGATGAGGAGAAGGTGGTGGATGAAGATGAGGGGAAGGTGGATGAAGATGAGGAGAAGGTGAATGAAGATGAGGAGAAGGTGGTGGATGAAGATGAGGAGAAGGTGGTGGATGAAGATGAGGGGAAGGTGGATGAAGATGAGGAGAAGGTGGTGGATGAAGATGAGGAGAAGATGGTGGATGAAGATGAGGAGAAGGTGGATGAAGATGAGGAGAAGATGGAGGATGAAGATGAGGAGAAGGTGGATGAAGATGAGGAGCAGGTGGATAAAGATGAGGAGAAGGTGGTGGATGAAGATTAAGGGGAAGGTGGTGGATGAAGATGAGGAGAAGATGGTGGATGAAGATGAGGAGAAGGTGGTGGATGAAGATGAGGAGAAGGTGGTGGACGAAGGTGAGGAGCAGGTGGATGAAGATGAGGAGAAGATGGAGGATGAAGATGAGGAGAAGGTGGATGAAGATGAGGAGAAGGTGGATGAAGATGAGGAACAGGTGGATGAAGATGAGGAGAAGGTTGTGGATGAAGATGAGGGGAAGGTGGATGAAGATGAGGAGAAGGTGGATGAAGATGAGGAGAAGGTGGTGGATGAAGATGAGGAGAAGGTGGTGGATGAAGATGAGGGGAAGGTGGATGAAGATGAGGAGAAGGTGGTGGATGAAGATGAGGAGAAGATGGTGGATGAAGATGAGGAGAAGGTGGATGAAGATGAGGAGAAGATGGAGGATGAAGATGAGGAGAAGGTGGATGAAGATGAGGAGCAGGTGGATGAAGATGAGGAGAAGGTGGTGGATGAAGATGAGGAGAAGGTGGTGGATGAAGATGAGGAGAAGATGGTGCATGAAGATGAGGAGAAGGTGGATGAAGATGAGGAGCAGGTGGATGAAGACAAGGAGAAGATGGTGGATGAAGATGAGGAGAAGGTGGAGGATGAAGATGAGGAGAAGGTGGATTAAGATGAGGAGAAGGTGGTGGATGAAGATGAGGAGAAGGTGGTGGATGAAGATGAGGAGAAGATGAGGAGAAGGTGGTGGATGAAGATGAGGAGAAGGTGGTGGATGAAGATGAGGGGAAGGTGGATGAAGATGAGGAGAAGGTGAATGAAGATGAGGAGAAGGTGGTGGATGAAGATGAGGAGCAGGTGGATGAAGATGAGGAGAAGGTGGTGGATGAAGATGATGAGAAGGTGGTGGATGAAGATGAGGAGAAGGTGGTGGATGAAAATGAGGAGAAGATGGTGGATGAAGATGAGGAGAAGGTTGTGGATGAAGATGAGGGGAAGGTGGATGAAGATGAGGAGAAGGTGGATGAAGATGAGGAGAAGGTGGTGGATGAAGATGAGGAGAAGGTGGTGGATGAAGATGAGGGGAAGGTGGATGAAGATGAGGAGAAGGTGGTGGATGAAGATGAGGAGAAGATGGTGGATGAAGATGAGGAGAAGGTGGATGAAGATGAGGAGAAGATGGAGGATGAAGATGAGGAGAAGGTGGATGAAGATGAGGAGCAGGTGGATTCAGATGAGGAGAAGGTGGTGGATGAAGATGAGGAGCAGGTGGATGAAGACAAGGAGAAGATGGTGGATGAAGATGAGGAGAAGGTGGAGGATGAAGATGAGGAGAAGGTGGATTAAGATGAGGAGAAGGTGGTGGATGAAGATAAGGAGAAGGTGGTGGATGAAGATGAGGAGAAGATGAGGAGAAGGTGGTGGATGAAGATGAGGAGAAGGTGGTGGATGAAGATGAGGGGAAGGTGGATGAAGATGAGGAGAAGGTGGTGGATGAAGATGAGGAGAAGGTGGTGGATGAAGATGAGGGGAAGGTGGATGAAGATGAGGAGAAGGTGGTGGATGAAGATGAGGAGAAGATGGTGGATGAAGATGAGGAGAAGGTGGATGAAGATGAGGAGAAGATGGAGGATGAAGATGAGGAGAAGGTGGA
Source organism: Blennius ocellaris (assembly GCF_963422515.1). NCBI lineage: Eukaryota > Metazoa > Chordata > Actinopteri > Blenniiformes > Blenniidae > Blennius > Blennius ocellaris. The sequence goes on along the minus strand of NC_137652.1, from coordinate 33,621,730 downwards.
TGAAGATGAGGAGCAGGTGGATAAAGATGAGGAGAAGGTGGTGGATGAAGATGAGGAGAAGGTGGTGGATGAAGATGAGGAGAAGATGGTGGATGAAGATGAGGAGAAGGTGGTGGATGAAGATGAGGAGAAGGTGGTGGACGAAGGTGAGGAGCAGGTGGATGAAGATGAGGAGAAGATGGAGGATGAAGATGAGGAGAAGGTGGATGAAGATGAGGAGAAGGTGGATGAAGATGAGGAACAGGTGGATGAAGATGAGGAGAAGGTGGTGGATGAAGATGAGGAGAAGGTGGTGGATGAAAATGAGGAGAAGATGGTGGATGAAGATGAGGAGAAGGTTGTGGATGAAGATGAGGGGAAGGTGGATGAAGATGAGGAGAAGGTGGATGAAGATGAGGAGAAGGTGGTGGATGAAGATAAGGAGAAGGTGGTGGATGAAGATGAGGGGAAGGTGGATGAAGATGAGGAGAAGGTGGTGGATGAAGATGAGGAGAAGATGGTGGATGAAGATGAGGAGAAGGTGGATGAAGATGAGGAGAAGATGGAGGATGAAGATGAGGAGAAGGTGGATGAAGATGAGGAGCAGGTGGATGAAGATGAGGAGAAGGTGGTGGATGAAGATGAGGAGAAGGTGGTGGATGAAGATGAGGAGAAGATGGTGCATGAAGATGAGGAGAAGGTGGAGGATGAAGATGAGGAGAAGGTGGATTAAGATGAGGAGAAGGTGGTGGATGAAGATGAGGAGAAGGTGGTGGATGAAGATGAGGAGAAGATGAGGAGAAGGTGGTGGATGAAGATGAGGGGAAGGTGGATGAGGATGAGGAGAAGGTGGTGGATGAAGATGAGGAGAAGATGAGGAGAAGGTGGTGGATGAAGATGAGGAGAAGGTGGTGGATGAAGATGAGGGGAAGGTGGATGAAGATGAGGAGAAGGTGAATGAAGATGAGGAGAAGGTGGTGGATGAAGATGAGGAGAAGGTGGTGGATGAAGATGAGGGGAAGGTGGATGAAGATGAGGAGAAGGTGGTGGATGAAGATGAGGAGAAGATGGTGGATGAAGATGAGGAGAAGGTGGATGAAGATGAGGAGAAGGTGGAGGATGAAGATGAGGAGAAGGTGGAGGATGAAGATGAGGAGCAGGTGGATGAAGATGAGGAGAAGGTGGTGGATGAAGATGATGAGAAGGTGGTGGATGAAGATGAGGAGAAGGTGGTGGATGAAGATGAGGAGAAGATGGTGGATGAAGATGAGGAGCAGGTGGATGAAGATGAGGAGAAGGTGGTGGATGAAGATGATGAGAAGGTGGTGGATGAAGATGAGGAGAAGGTGGTGGATGAAGATGAGGAGAAGATGGTGGATGAAGATGAGGAGAAGGTGGTGGATGAAGATGAGGAGAAGGTGGTGGATGAAGATGAGGGGAAGGTGGATGAAGATGAGGAGAAGGTGGATGAAGATGAGGAGAAGGTGGTGGATGAAGATGAGGAGAAGGTGGATGAAGACGAGGGGAAGGTGGATGAAGATGAGGAGAAGGTGGTGGATGAAGATGAGGAGAAGGTGGTGGATGAAGATGAGGAGAAGATGGTGGATGAAGATGAGGAGAAGGTGGTGGATGAAGATGAGGGGAAGGTGGATGAAGATGAGGAGAAGGTGGATGAAGATGAGGAGAAGGTGGTGGATGAAGATGAGGAGAAGATGGTGGATGAAGATGAGGAGAAGATGGTGGATGAAGATGAGGAGAAGGTGGATGAAGATGAGGAGAAGATGGAGGATGAAGATGAGGAGAAGGTGGATGAAGATGAGGAGCAGGTGGATGAAGATGAGGAGAAGGTGGTGGATGAAGATGAGGAGAAGGTGGTGGATGAAGATGAGGAGAAGGTGGTGGACGAAGGTGAGGAGCAGGTGGATGAAGATGAGGAGAAGATGGAGGATGAAGATGAGGAGAAGGTGGATGAAGATGAGGAGAAGGTGGATGAAGATGAGGAACAGGTGGATGAAGATGAGGAGAAGGTGGTGGATGAAGATGAGGAGAAGGTGGTGGATGAAAATGAGGAGAAGATGGTGGATGAAGATGAGGAGAAGGTTGTGGATGAAGATGAGGGGAAGGTGGATGAAGATGAGGAGAAGGTGGATGAAGATGAGGAGAAGGTGGTGGATGAAGATGAGGAGAAGGTGGTGGATGAAGATGAGGGGAAGGTGGATGAAGATGAGGAGAAGGTGGTGGATGAAGATGAGGAGAAGATGGTGGATGAAGATGAGGAGAAGGTGGATGAAGATGAGGAGAAGATGGAGGATGAAGATGAGGAGAAGGTGGATGAAGATGAGGAGCAGGTGGATGAAGATGAGGAGAAGGTGGTGGATGAAGATGAGGAGAAGGTGGTGGATGAAGATGAGGAGAAGATGGTGGATGAAGATGAGGAGAAGGTGGTGGATGAAGATGAGGAGAAGGTGGTGGACGAAGGTGAGGAGCAGGTGGATGAAGATGAGGAGACGGTGGTGCATGAAGATGAGGAGAAGGTGGATGAAGATGAGGAGCAGGTGGATGAAGACAAGGAGAAGATGGTGGATGAAGATGAGGAGAAGGTGGAGGATGAAGATGAGGAGAAGGTGGATTAAGATGAGGAGAAGGTGGTGGATGAAGATGAGGAGAAGGTGGTGGATGAAGATGAGGAGAAGATGAGGAGAAGGTGGTGGATGAAGATGAGGAGAAGGTGGTGGATGAAGATGAGGGGAAGGTGGATGAAGATGAGGAGAAGGTGAATGAAGATGAGGAGAAGGTGGTGGATGAAGATGAGGGGAAGGTGGATGAAGATGAGGAGAAGGTGAATGAAGATGAGGAGAAGGTGGTGGATGAAGATGAGGAGAAGGTGGTGGATGAAGATGAGGGGAAGGTGGATGAAGATGAGGAGAAGGTGGTGGATGAAGATGAGGAGAAGATGGTGGATGAAGATGAGGAGAAGGTGGATGAAGATGAGGAGAAGGTGGAGGATGAAGATGAGGAGAAGGTGGAGGATGAAGATGAGGAGCAGGTGGATGAAGATGAGGAGAAGGTGGTGGATGAAGATGAGGAGAAGATGGTGGATGAAGATGAGGAGCAGGTGGATGAAGATGAGGAGAAGGTGGTGGATGAAGATGATGAGAAGGTGGTGGATGAAGATGAGGAGAAGGTGGTGGATGAAGATGAGGAGAAGATGGTGGATGAAGATGAGGAGAAGGTGGTGGATGAAGATGAGGAGAAGGTGGTGGATGAAGATGAGGGGAAGGTGGATGAAGATGAGGAGAAGGTGGATGAAGATGAGGAGAAGGTGGTGGATGAAGATGAGGAGAAGGTGGATGAAGACGAGGGGAAGGTGGATGAAGATGAGGAGAAGGTGGTGGATGAAGATGAGGAGAAGGTGGTGGATGAAGATGAGGAGAAGATGGTGGATGAAGATGAGGAGAAGGTGGTGGATGAAGATGAGGGGAAGGTGGATGAAGATGAGGAGAAGGTGGATGAAGATGAGGAGAAGGTGGTGGATGAAGATGAGGAGAAGATGGTGGATGAAGATGAGGAGAAGATGGTGGATGAAGATGAGGAGAAGGTGGATGAAGATGAGGAGAAGATGGAGGATGAAGATGAGGAGAAGGTGGATGAAGATGAGGAGCAGGTGGATGAAGATGAGGAGAAGGTGGTGGATGAAGATGAGGAGAAGGTGGTGGATGAAGATGAGGAGAAGATGGTGGATGAAGATGAGGAGAAGGTGGTGGATGAAGATGAGGAGAAGGTGGTGGACGAAGGTGAGGAGCAGGTGGATGAAGATGAGGAGAAGATGGAGGATGAAGATGAGGAGAAGGTGGATGAAGATGAGGAGAAGGTGGATGAAGATGAGGAACAGGTGGATGAAGATGAGGAGAAGGTGGTGGATGAAGATGAGGAGAAGGTGGTGGATGAAAATGAGGAGAAGATGGTGGATGAAGATGAGGAGAAGGTTGTGGATGAAGATGAGGGGAAGGTGGATGAAGATGATGAGAAGGTGGTGGATGAAGATGAGGAGAAGGTGGTGGATGAAGATGAGGAGAAGATGGTGGATGAAGATGAGGAGAAGGTGGTGGATGAAGATGAGGAGAAGGTGGTGGATGAAGATGAGGGGAAGGTGGATGAAGATGAGGAGAAGGTGGATGAAGATGAGGAGAAGGTGGTGGATGAAGATGAGGAGAAGGTGGATGAAGACGAGGGGAAGGTGGATGAAGATGAGGAGAAGGTGGTGGATGAAGATGAGGAGAAGGTGGTGGATGAAGATGAGGAGAAGATGGTGGATGAAGATGAGGAGAAGGTGGTGGATGAAGATGAGGGGAAGGTGGATGAAGATGAGGAGAAGGTGGATGAAGATGAGGAGAAGGTGGTGGATGAAGATGAGGAGAAGATGGTGGATGAAGATGAGGAGAAGATGGTGGATGAAGATGAGGAGAAGGTGGATGAAGATGAGGAGAAGATGGAGGATGAAGATGAGGAGAAGGTGGATGAAGATGAGGAGCAGGTGGATGAAGATGAGGAGAAGGTGGTGGATGAAGATGAGGAGAAGGTGGTGGATGAAGATGAGGAGAAGATGGTGGATGAAGATGAGGAGAAGGTGGTGGATGAAGATGAGGAGAAGGTGGTGGACGAAGGTGAGGAGCAGGTGGATGAAGATGAGGAGAAGATGGAGGATGAAGATGAGGAGAAGGTGGATGAAGATGAGGAGAAGGTGGATGAAGATGAGGAACAGGTGGATGAAGATGAGGAGAAGGTGGTGGATGAAGATGAGGAGAAGGTGGTGGATGAAAATGAGGAGAAGATGGTGGATGAAGATGAGGAGAAGGTTGTGGATGAAGATGAGGGGAAGGTGGATGAAGATGAGGAGAAGGTGGATGAAGATGAGGAGAAGGTGGTGGATGAAGATGAGGAGAAGGTGGTGGATGAAGATGAGGGGAAGGTGGATGAAGATGAGGAGAAGGTGGTGGATGAAGATGAGGAGAAGATGGTGGATGAAGATGAGGAGAAGGTGGATGAAGATGAGGAGAAGATGGAGGATGAAGATGAGGAGAAGGTGGATGAAGATGAGGAGCAGGTGGATGAAGATGAGGAGAAGGTGGTGGATGAAGATGAGGAGAAGGTGGTGGATGAAGATGAGGAGAAGATGGTGGATGAAGATGAGGAGAAGGTGGTGGATGAAGATGAGGAGAAGGTGGTGGACGAAGGTGAGGAGCAGGTGGATGAAGATGAGGAGACGGTGGTGCATGAAGATGAGGAGAAGGTGGATGAAGATGAGGAGCAGGTGGATGAAGACAAGGAGAAGATGGTGGATGAAGATGAGGAGAAGGTGGAGGATGAAGATGAGGAGAAGGTGGATTAAGATGAGGAGAAGGTGGTGGATGAAGATGAGGAGAAGGTGGTGGATGAAGATGAGGAGAAGATGAGGAGAAGGTGGTGGATGAAGATGAGGAGAAGGTGGTGGATGAAGATGAGGGGAAGGTGGATGAAGATGAGGAGAAGGTTAATGAAGATGAGGAGAAGGTGGTGGATGAAGATGAGGAGAAGGTGGTGGATGAAGATGAGGGGAAGGTGGATGAGGATGAGGAGAAGGTGGTGGATGAAGATGAGGAGAAGGTGGTGGATGAAGATGAGGAGAAGATGAGGAGAAGGTGGTGGATGAAGATGAGGAGAAGGTGGTGGATGAAGATGAGGGGAAGGTGGATGAAGATGAGGAGAAGGTGAATGAAGATGAGGAGAAGGTTGTGGATGAAGATGAGGAGAAGGTGGTGGATGAAGATGAAGAGAAGGTGGTGGATGAAGATGAGGTGAAGGTGGATGAAGATGAGGAGCAGGTGGATGAAGATGAGGAGAAGGTGGTGGATGAAGATGATGAGAAGGTGGTGGATGAAGATGAGGAGAAGGTGGTGGATGAAGATGAGGAGAAGATGGTGGATGAAGATGAGGAGCAGGTGGATGAAGATGAGGAGAAGGTGGTGGATGAAGATGATGAGAAGGTGGTGGATGAAGATGAGGAGAAGGTGGTGGATGAAGATGAGGAGAAGATGGTGGATGAAGATGAGGAGAAGGTGGTGGATGAAGATGAGGAGAAGGTGGTGGATGAAGATGAGGAGAAGATGGTGGATGAAGATGAGGAGAAGGTGGTGGATGAAGATGAGGAGAAGGTGGTGGACGAAGGTGAGGAGCAGGTGGATGAAGATGAGGAGACGGTGGTGCATGAAGATGAGGAGAAGGTGGATGAAGATGAGGAGCAGGTGGATGAAGACAAGGAGAAGATGGTGGATGAAGATGAGGAGAAGGTGGAGGATGAAGATGAGGAGAAGGTGGATTAAGATGAGGAGAAGGTGGTGGATGAAGATGAGGAGAAGGTGGTGGATGAAGATGAGGAGAAGATGAGGAGAAGGTGGTGGATGAAGATGAGGAGAAGGTGGTGGATGAAGATGAGGGGAAGGTGGATGAAGATGAGGAGAAGGTTAATGAAGATGAGGAGAAGGTGGTGGATGAAGATGAGGAGAAGGTGGTGGATGAAGATGAGGGGAAGGTGGATGAGGATGAGGAGAAGGTGGTGGATGAAGATGAGGAGAAGGTGGTGGATGAAGATGAGGAGAAGATGAGGAGAAGGTGGTGGATGAAGATGAGGAGAAGGTGGTGGATGAAGATGAGGGGAAGGTGGATGAAGATGAGGAGAAGGGAATGAAGATGAGGAGAAGGTTGTGGATGAAGATGAGGAGAAGGTGGTGGATGAAGATGAAGAGAAGGTGGTGGATGAAGATGAGGTGAAGGTGGATGAAGATGAGGAGCAGGTGGATGAAGATGAGGAGAAGGTGGTGGATGAAGATGATGAGAAGGTGGTGGATGAAGATGAGGAGAAGGTGGTGGATGAAGATGAGGAGAAGATGGTGGATGAAGATGAGGAGCAGGTGGATGAAGATGAGGAGAAGGTGGTGGATGAAGATGATGAGAAGGTGGTGGATGAAGATGAGGAGAAGGTGGTGGATGAAGATGAGGAGAAGATGGTGGATGAAGATGAGGAGAAGGTGGTGGATGAAGATGAGGAGAAGGTGGTGGATGAAGATGAGGGGAAGGTGGATGAAGATGAGGAGAAGGTGGATGGAAGATGAGGAGAAGGTGGTGGATGAAGATGAGGAGAAGGTGGATGAAGACGAGGGGAAGGTGGATGAGATGAGGAGAGGTGGTGGATGAAGATGAGGAGAAGGTGGTGGATGAAGATGAGGAGAAGAGGTGGATGAAGATGAGGAGAAGGTGGTGGATGAAGATGAGGGAGGTTGGATGAAGATGAGGAGAAGGTGGATGAGATGAGGAGAGGTGGTGGATGATGATGGGTGGAGATGGTGGATGAAGATGAGGAGAAGATGGTGGATGAAGATGAGGAGAAGGTGATGAAGATGAGGAGAGATGGTGGATGAAGATGAGGAGAAGGTGGATGAGATGAGGTGGAGGTGGATGTGATGAGGAGAGGTGGTTGGATGAGATGAGGAGAAGGTGGTGGATGAAGATGAGGAGAAGATGGTGGATGAAGATGAGGAGAAGGTGGTGGTGAAGATGAGGAGAAGGTGGTGGACGAAGGTGAGGAGCAGGTGGATGAAGATGAGGAGAAGATGGAGGATGAAGATGAGGAGAAGGTGGATGAAGATGGAGGAGAAGGTGGATGAAGATGAGGAACAGGTGGATGAAGATGAGGAGAAGGTGGTGGATGAAGATGAGGAGAAGGTGGTGGATGAAAATGAGGAGAAGATGGTGGATGAAGATGAGGAGAAGGTTGTGGATGAAGATGAGGGGAAGGTGGATGAAGATGAGGAGAAGGTGGATGAAGATGAGGAGAAGGTGGTGGATGAAGATGAGGAGAAGGTGGTGGATGAAGATGAGGGGAAGGTGGATGAAGATGAGGAGAAGGTGGTGGATGAAGATGAGGAGAAGATGGTGGATGAAGATGAGGAGAAGGTGGATGAAGATGAGGAGAAGATGGAGGATGAAGATGAGGAGAAGGTGGATGAAGATGAGGAGCAGGTGGATGAAGATGAGGAGAAGGTGGTGGATGAAGATGAGGAGAAGGTGGTGGATGAAGATGAGGAGAAGATGTTGGATGAAGATGAGGAGAAGGTGGTGGATGAAGATGAGGAGAAGGTGGTGGACGAAGGTGAGGAGCAGGTGGATGAAGATGAGGAGACGGTGGTGCATGAAGATGAGGAGAAGGTGGATGAAGATGAGGAGCAGGTGGATGAAGACAAGGAGAAGATGGTGGATGAAGATGAGGAGAAGGTGGAGGATGAAGATGAGGAGAAGGTGGGATTAAGATGAGGAGAAGGTGGTGGATGAAGATGAGGAGAAGGTGGTGAATGAAGATGAGGAGAAGATGAGGAGAAGGTGGTGGATGAAGATGAGGAGAAGGTGGTGGATGAAGATGAGGGGAAGGTGGATGAAGATGAGGAGAAGGTGAATGAAGATGAGGAGAAGGTGGTGGATGAAGATGAGGAGAAGGTGGTGGATGAAGATGAGGGGAAGGTGGATGAGGATGAGGAGAAGGTGGTGGATGAAGATGAGGAGAAGGTGGTGGATGAAGATGAGGAGAAGATGAGGAGAAGGTGGTGGATGAAGATGAGGAGAAGGTGGTGGATGAAGATGAGGGGAAGGTGGATGAAGATGAGGAGAAGGTGAATGAAGATGAGGAGAAGGTGGTGGATGAAGATGAGGAGAAGGTGGTGGATGAAGATGAGGGGAAGGTGGATGAAGATGTGGAGAAGGTGGTGGATGAAGATGAGGAGAAGATGGTGGATGAAGATGAGGAGAAGGTGGATGAAGATGAGGAGAAGATGGAGGATGAAGATGAGGAGAAGGTGGATGAAGATGAGGAGCAGGTGGATAAGATGAGGAGAAGGTGGTGGATGAAGATGAGGAGAAGGTGGTGGATGAAGATGAGGAGAAGATGGTGGATGAAGATGAGGAGAAGGTGGTGGATGAAGATGAGGAGAAGGTGGTGGACGAAGGTGAGGAGCAGGTGGATGAAGATGAGGAGAAGATGGAGGATGAAGATGAGGAGAAGGTGGATGAAGATGAGGAGGAGAGGAGGTGGATGAAGATGAGGAACAGGTGGATGAAGATGAGGAGAAGGTGGTGGATGAAGATGAGGAGAAGGTGGTGGATGAAATGAGGAGAAGATGGTGGATGAAGATGAGGAGAAGGTTGTGGATGAAGATGAGGGGAAGGTGGATGAAGATGAGGAGAAGGTGGATGAAGATGAGGAGAAGGTGGTGGATGAAGATGAGGAGAAGGTGGTGGATGAAGATGAGGGGAAGGTGGATGAAGATGAGGAGAAGGTGGTGGATGAAGATGAGGAGAAGATGGTGGATGAAGATGAGGAGAAGGTGGATGAAGATGAGGAGAAGATGGAGGATGAAGATGAGGAGAAGGTGGATGAAGATGAGGAGCAGGTGGATGAAGATGAGGAGAAGGTGGTGGATGAAGATGAGGAGAAGGTGGTGGATGAAGATGAGGAGAAGATGGTGCATGAAGATGAGGAGAAGGTGGATGAAGATGAGGAGCAGGTGGATGAAGACAAGGAGAAGATGGTGGATGAAGATGAGGAGAAGGTGGAGGATGAAGATGAGGAGAAGGTGGATTAAGATGAGGAGAAGGTGGTGGATGAAGATGAGGAGAAGGTGGTGGATGAAGATGAGGAGAAGATGAGGAGAAGGTGGTGGATGAAGATGAGGGGAAGGTGGATGAGGATGAGGGAGAAGGTGGTGGATGAAGATGAGGAGAAGGTGGTGGATGAAGATGAGGAGAAGATGAGGAGAAGGTGGTGGATGAAGATGAGGAGAAGGTGGTGGATGAAGATGAGGGGAAGGTGGATGAAGATGAGGAGAAGGTGAATGAAGATGAGGAGAAGGTGGTGGATGAAGATGAGGAGAAGGTGGTGGATGAAGATGAGGGGAATGTGGATGAAGATGAGGAGAAGGTGGTGGATGAAGATGAGGAGAAGATGGTGGATGAAGATGAGGAGAAGGTGGATGAAGATGAGGAGAAGGTGGAGGTTGAAGATGAGGAGAAGGTGGAGGATGAAGATGAGGAGCAGGTGGATGAAGATGAGGAGAAGGTGGTGGATGAAGATGTGAGAAGGTGGTGGATGAAGATGAGGAGAAGGTGGTGGATGAAGATGAGGAGAAGATGGTGGATGAAGATGAGGAGCAGGTGGATGAGATGAGGAGAAGGGTGGTGGATGAAGATGATGAGAAGGTGGTGGATGAAGATGAGGAGAAGGTGGTGGATGAAGATGAGGGGAAGGTGGATGAAGATGAGGAGAAGGTGGATGAAGATGAGGAGAAGGTGGTGGATGAAGTTGAGGGAGATGGTGGATGAAGATGAGGAGAGGTGGTGGATGAAGATGAGGAGAAGGTGGTGGATGAAGATGAGGAGAAGGTGGTGGATGAAGATGAGGAGAAGGTGGATGAAGATGAGAGAAGGTAGTGGATGAAGATGAAGACAAGATGGTGGATGAAGATGAGGAGTAGGTGGTGGTTGAAGATGGAGGTTGAAGGTGGTGGACGAAGATGAGGGGAAGGTGGATGAAGATGAGGAGAAGGTGGTGGATGAAGAAGAGGAGAGATGGTGGATGAAGATGAGGAGAAGGTGGATGAAGATGAGGGAGAAGATGGAGGATGAAGATGAGGAGAAGGTGGATGAAGATGAGGAGAAGGTGGATGAAGATGAGGAACAGGTGGATGAAGATGAGGAGAAGGTGGTGGTTGAGTTGTGGAGATGGTGTGGATGAAGATGAGGAGAAGATGGTGGATGAAGATGAGGAGAAGGTTGTGGATGAAGATGAAGGGGAGGTGGTTGAGATGAGGAGAAGGTGGATGAAGATGAGGAGAAGGTGGTGGATGAAGATGAGGAGAAGGTGGTGGATGAAGATGAGGAGAAGGATGGTGGATGAAGATGAGGAGAAGGTGGATGAAGATGAGGAGAAGATGGAGGACGAAGATGAGGAGAAGGTGGATGAAGATGAGGAGCAGGTGGATGAAGATGAGGAGAAGGTGGTGGATGAAGATGAGGAGAAGGTGGTGGATGAAGATGAGGAGAAGATGGTGGATGAAGATGAGGAGAAGGTGGTGGATGAAGATGAGGAGAAGGTGGTGGACGAAGGTGAGGAGCAGGTGGATGAAGATGAGGAGAAGATGGAGGATGAAGATGAGGAGAAGGTGGATGAAGATGAGGAGAAGGTGGATGAAGATGAGGAACAGGTGGATGAAGATGAGGAGAAGGTGGTGGATGAAGATGAGGAGAAGGTGGTGGATGAAATGAGGAGAAGATGGTGGATGAAGATGAGGAGAAGGTTGTGGATGAAGATGAGGGGAAGGTGGATGAAGATGAGGAGAAGGTGGATGAAGATGAGGAGAAGGTGGTGGATGAAGATGAGGAGAAGGTGGTGGATGAGATGAGGGGAAGGTGGATGTAGATGAGGAGAAGGTGGTGGATGAAGATGAGGAGAAGATGGTGGATGAAGATGAGGAGAAGGTGATGAAGATGAGGAGAAGATGGAGGATGAAGATGAGGAAAAGGTGGATGAAGATGAGGAGCAGGTGGATGAAGATGAGGAGAAGGTGGTGGATGAAGATGAGGAGAAGGTGGTGGATGAAGATGAGGAGAAGATGGTGGATGAAGATGAGGAGAAGGTGGTGGATGAAGATGAGGAGAAGGTGGTGGACGAAGGTGAGGAGCAGGTGGATGAAGATGAGGAGACGGTGGTGCATGAAGATGAGGAGAAGGTGGATGAAGATGAGGAGCAGGTGGATGAAGACAAGGAGAAGATGGTGGATGAAGATGAGGAGAAGGTGGAGGATGAAGATGAGGAGAAGGTGGATTAAGATGAGGAGAAGGTGGTGGATGAAGATGAGGAGAAGGTGGTGGAGGAAGATGAGGAGAAGATGAGGAGAAGGTGGTGATGAAGATGAGGAGAAGGTGGTGGATGAAGATGAGGGGAAGGTGGATGAAGATGAGGAGAAGGTGAATGAAGATGAGGAGAAGGTGGTGGATGAAGATGAGGAGAAGGTGGTGGATGAAGATGAGGGGAAGGTGGATGAGGATGAGGAGAAGGTGGTGGATGAAGATGAGGAGAAGGTGGTGATGAAGATGAGGAGAAGATGAGGAGAAGGTGGTGGATGAAGATGAGGAGAAGGTGGTGGATGAAGATGAGGGGAAGGTGGATGAAGATGAGGAGAAGGTGAATGAAGATGAGGAGAAGGTGGTGGATGAAGATGAGGAGAAGGTGGGTGGATGAAGATGAGGGGAAGGTGGATGAAGATGAGGAGAAGGTGGTGGTTGAAGATGAGGAGAAGATGGTGGATGAAGATGAGGAGAAGGTGGATGAAGATGAGGAGAAGGTGGAGGATGAAGATGAGGAGAAGGTGGAGGATGAAGATGAGGAGCAGGTGGATGAAGATGAGGAGAAGGTGGTGGATGAAGATGATGAGAAGGTGGTGGATGAAGATGAGGAGAAGGTGGTGGATGAAGATGAGGAGAAGATGGTGGATGAAGATGAGGAGAAGGTGGTGGATGAAGATGAGGAGAAGGTGGTGGATGAAGATGAGGGGAAGGTGGATGAAGATGAGGAGAAGGTGGATGAAGATGAGGAGAAGGTGGTGGATGAAGATGAGGAGAAGGTGGATGAAGACGAGGGGAAGGTGGATGAGTTGAGGAGAAGGTGGTGGATGAAGATGAGGAGAGATGGTGGGTGAAGATGAGGAGAAGGTGGATGTAGATGAGGAGAAGGTGGAGGATGAAGATGAGGAGAAGGTGGATGAAGATGATGAGCAGGTGGATGGAGATGAGGAGAAGGTGGTGGATGAAGACGAGGAGAAGGTGGTGGATAAAGATGAGGAGAAGATGGTGGATGAAGATGAGGAGAAGGTGGTGGATGAAGATGAGGAGAAGGTGGTGGACGAAGATGAGGGGAAGGTGGATGAAGATGAGGAGAAGGTGGTGGATGAAGATGAAGAGAAGGTGGTGGATGAAGATGAGGAGAAGGTGGTGGATGAAGATGAGGAGAAGGTGGATGAAGATGAGGAGAAGGTGGTGGATGAAGATGAGGAGAAGGTGGATGAAGATGAGGAGAAGGTGGTGGATGAAGATGAGGAGAAGATGGTGGATGAAGATGAGGAGAAGGTGGTGGATGAAGATGTGGAGAAGGTGGTTGAAGATGAGGAGAAGGTGGTGGATGAAGATGAGGAGAAGGTGGATGAATATGTGAAGAAGGTGGTGGATGAAGATGAGGAGAAGGTGGTGGATGAAGATGAAGAGAAGGTGGTGGATGAAGATGAAGAGAAGGTGGATGAAGATGAGGAGCAGGTGGATGAAGATGAGGAGACGGTGGTGCATGAAGATGAGGAGAAGGTGGATGAAGATGAGGAGCAGGTGGATGAAGACGAGGAGAAGGTGGTGGATGAAGATGAGGAGAAGATGAGGAGAAGGTGGTGGATGAAGATGAGGAGAAGGTGGTGGATGAAGATGAGGGGAAGGTGGATGAAGATGAGGGGAAGGTGGATGAAGATGAGGAGAAGGTGGATGAAGATGAGGAGAAGGTGGTGGATGAAGATGAGGAGAAGTTGGTGGATGAAGATGAGTGGAAGGTGGATGAAGATGAGGAGAAGGCGGTCGATGAAGATGAGGGGAAGGTGGATGAAGATGAGGAGAAGGTGGTGGATGAAGATGAGGAGAAGGTGGTGGATGAAGATGAGGAGAAGGTGGATGAAGATGAGGAGAAGGTGGATGAAGATGAGGAGCAGGTGGATGAAGATGAGGAGAAGGTGGATGAAGATGAGGGGAAGGTGGATGAAGATGAGGAGAAGGTGGATGAAGATGAGGAGAAGGTGGTGGATGAAGATGAGGAGAAGGTGGATGAAGATGAGGAGCAGGTGGATGAGATGAGGAGAAGGTGGTGGATGAAGATGAGGAGAAGGTGGTGGATGAAGATGAGGAGCATGTGGATGAAGATGAGGAGAAGGTGGATGAAGAATTAGAGAAGGTGGATAAAGATGAGGAGATGGTGGTGGATGAAGATGAGGAGAAGGTGGTGGATGAAGATGAGGAGAAGGTGGTGGATGAAGATGAGGAGAAGGTGGTGGATGAAGATGAGGAGAAGGTGGAGGATGAAGATGAGGAGAAGGTGGATGAGATGAGGAGCAGGTGGATGAGATGAGGAGAAGGTGGTGGATGAAGATGAGGAGAAGGTGGATGAAGATGAGGAGAAGGTGGAGGATGAAGATGAGGAGAAGGTGGATGAAGATGAGGAGAAGGTGGTGATGAAGATGAGGAGAAGATGGTGGGTGATGATGAGGAGAAGGTGGATGAAGATGAGGGAGAAGATGGTGGATGAAGATGAGGAGAAGGTGGTGGATGAAGATGAGGGGAAGGTGGATGATGATGAGGAGAAGGTGGTGGATGAAGATGAGGAGAAGATGGTGGATGAAGATGTGGAGAAGGTGGATGAGATGAGGGAGAAGGTGGTGGATGAAGATGATGAGAAGGTGGTGGTTGAAGATGAGGAGAAGGTGGTGGATGAAGATGAGGAGAAGATGGTGGATGAAGATGAGGAGAAGGTGGTGGATGAAGATGAGGTGAAGGTGGTGGATGAAGATGAGGGGAAGGTGGATGAAGATGAGGAGAAGGTGGATGAAGATGAGGAGAAGGTGGTGGATGAAGATGAGGAGAAGGTGGATGAAGACGAGGGGAAGGTGGATGAAGATGAGGAGAAGGTGGAGGATGAAGATGAGGAGAAGGTGGATGAAGATGAGGAGCAGGTGGGATGAAGATGAGGAGAAGGTGGTGGATGAAGACGAGGAGAAGGTGGTGGATAAGATGAGGAGAAGATGGTGGATGAAGATGAGGAGAAGGTGGTGGATGAAGATGAGGAGAAGGTGGTGGACGAAGATGAGGGGAAGGTGGATGAAGATGAGGAGAAGGTGGTGGATGAAGATGAAGAGAAGGTGGTGGATGAAGATGAGGAGAAGGTGGATGAAGATGAGGAGAAGGTGGTGGATGAAGATGAGGAGAAGGTGGATGAGATGAGGAGAAGGTGGTGGATGTAGATGAAGAGAAGATGGTGGATGAAGATGAGGAGAAGGTGGTGGATGAAGATGAGGAGAAGGTGGATGAAGATGAGGAGAAGGTGGTGGATGAAGATGAGGAGAAGGTGGATGAATATGAGAAGAAGGTGGTGGATGAAGATGTGGAGAAGGTGGTGGATGAAGATGAAGAGAAGGTGGTGGATGAAGATGAAGAGAAGGTGGATGATGATGAGGAGCAGGTGGATGAAGACGAGGAGAAGGTGGTGGATGAAGATGAGGAGAAGATGAGGAGAAGGTGGTGGATGAAGATGAGGAGAAGGTGGTGGATGAGATGAGGGGAAGGTGGATGAAGATGAGGGGGATGGTGGATGAAGATGAGGAGAAGGTGGATGAAGATGAGGAGAAGGTGGTGGATGAAGATGAGAAGTTGGTGGATGAAGATGAGTGGAAGGTGGATGAAGATGAGGAGAAGGCGGTCGATGAAGATGAGGGGAAGGTGGATGAAGATGAGGAGAAGGTGGTGGATGAAGATGAGGAGAAGGTGGTGGATGAAGATGAGGAGGAGGTGGATGAAGATGAGGAGAAGGTGGATGAAGATGAGAAGCAGGTGGATGAAGATGAGGAGAAGGTGGATGAAGATGAGGGGAAGGTGGATGAAGATGAGGAGAAGGTGGTGGATGAAGATGAGGGGAAGGTGGATGAAGATGAGGAGAAGGTGGTTGAAGATGAGGAGAAGGTGGTGGATGAAGATGAGGAGAAGGTGGATGAAGATGAGGAGGCAGGTGGATGAAGAGTAGGAGAAGGTGGTGGATGAAGATGAGGAGAAGGTGGTGGATGAAGATGAGGAGCATGTGGATGAAGATGAGGAGAAGGTGGATGAAGAATTAGAGAAGGTGGATAAAGATGAGGAGATGGTGGTGGATGAAGATGAGGAGAAGGTGGTGGATGAAGATGAGGAGAAGGTGGTGGATGAAGATGAGGAGAAGGTGGTGGATGAAGATGAGGAGAAGGTGGAGGATGAAGATGAGGAGAAGGGTGGATGAAGATGAGGAGCAGATGGATGAAGATGAGGAGAAGGTGGTGGATGAAGATGAGGAGATGGGTGGATGAAGATGAGGAGAAGGTGGAGGATGAAGATGAGGAGAGGTGGATGAAGATGAGGAGAAGGTGGTGGATGAGGATGAGGAGAGGTGGTGGATGAAGATGAGGGAAGGTGGTGGATGAGATGAGGAGAAGGTGGTGGATGAAGATGAGGAGAAGGTGGATGAAGATGAGGGGAAGGTGGATGAAGATGAGGAGAGGTGGTGGATGAAGATGAGGGGAAGGTGGATGAAGAGAGGAGAAGGTGGTGGATGAAGATGAGGAGAAGGTGGTGGATGAAGATGAGGAGAAGGTGCATGAAGATGAGGAGAAGGG